>NC_060274.1:39711823-40011823 GCF_021613505.1 Equus quagga | reverse complement strand
TGGCCGCAGCAACCCCACTGGGACTGATCCTTTCTCCTGTTTGTAAACCATGTTGGCGAGACCTGTGTCCCCCTGGTGGTCCTATGCTCCCTCTGATCAGGTTTGAGGTCTAACCTTCTCTCCGACTGCTTGGTCCCGCCACAGGGGACTCCAGACCTTCCCCGGTTCTCGCCACGCTCCCGCCGGGGGCGGCCAGCTCGTCTTGCCACTGCCCGGCGCCGTTGGCCGACTCGGGGTCCAGCTCCGGGCTCTGCACCGAGTCGGGCACCGACTCGAACGCGCTGTTCTCCTCCTCCTCGTCGTCCTGCGAGGAGAAGACGGTGCTCTCGGAGATCTTGGCGCTGTCCACCGAGGAGAAGCGGGTGTGGCTGGCGAACCTGCTGCCGTTGTAGCAGGAGGGGCTGTAGCAGGAGGCGCTGTAGCAGGAGCTGCTGTAGCAGGACGTGCTGTAGCACGAGGAGCTGTAGCAGGTGGGGCTGCAGCAGGACGTGTCACAGCCCTCGCAGCTGTGGTCCCCGCCCTGCCGGGGGCTGGAGTCGCTCTCGCTCCCCGTGCTGGGGTGCGTGTCGCCATCCGGGACCACGCCGTTGGCCAAGCCCGAGTGGCCTGGGAGCGCTGTGCCCGGAGTGGCCCCCTCGGGTTCCTCACCATCCCCTTCCAGGGGAGGCGGCTCAGCAGCTACCGCGTCCGCCTCGCTGAGCCCATCCTTCTCGGAGGCGTCCTTGAGGGTGGCCTCCTCCTCCGCGCCGTCGTCGTCCGCGGTGCTGCCGCCCTGGGCCGAGGGTAGGCTGTGCAGCAGGGTGTGGATGCGGATGTAGTGTGTCCGCGGGGTCTCGGGGTCGCCGCAGGCCGACGCGATCACGGTCTCCAGCTCGGACACGGGCAGGGAGCACGGCCTGCTTTTCCTCTTCACCGACGCCCGCAGCGGCAGCCTGTCCTCCCCCTGCCCTAGGGCAGACACGTCCCCCTCCTCCTCCTGCTCCTTCTCCTCCTCTAGCCCCCCAGCCCGGCCCTCGGTCGCCGCTTCCTCGGCCCCCGGCTCCCCGGCGCTGCCTGGGGCCTCGCCGTCCTCCAGCAGCCCCGGGAGCAGCGCCTCCCCACCCAGGTCCAGCCGCTCGGCCAGTTCTTCCGCGCTCAGGGCGGGCTCGGCATCCTCTCGCCCCGCGGCCAGAAGCTCCCCAGACCCATCGGGTCCCACAGAGACCGTGCCGTCGTCTCCTGCCTCGGCGGTACCTGCCGCTGCCTCGGCCGGCTCGGCAGGCTCGGGGCTCCCGTCCCCCGCGGCGTCCCCGGCGCCGCCCTCGCTCGGCTGCTCGGGCCTCGTGCTCCCCGCGGGCTCCGGCGCCTCGCACACAGGCTCCCCGCCGCCGCTCGCCGCCAGGGTGTTCATCGGGCTGTCCTGAATTTCCGCCGACTCCGGTTCGGTACTCAGGGAAATCTCCTCATCATCTGCGGGCAAGAAGAGAACATCACTCCTTCCAGAAGAGAGCACTGTGGTTATTACACTCGGCCGGACGAGGAGTCTCCTAAGGGATTTCTGCCTTAGGGTATTGGATGGAGGGGTTGATGAGGGTGTCTCCTGGCCAAAAAAATTCTGTAAGAACGAGCTCTTGTTATGTGAATGACAATTTGCAGTCATGATATATTTCTGAGTTGTTTCAAGGGAATTCATCTTTTGGTAAAAATGCTCACAGGCTAGCGCTACCCCAGTCCTGAGCACACAGTAGGTGCTCAACAATGTGTGCTACAGGGAACACTTCAGAGATGGGGGAGGGGTGCTTACAGTTCCCCGCTGATCCCAGGCGAGGTTAATTATACTTGCTCAGGGTGTGTCTATGGCTGGGCCTCCCGGGGTGGGGGTGGGGGGGCAGGATGGGAAAGTAGGGTTCTTGGGCAATTAGAGAAGATGATGGGAGCAACCACAGTCACCCAGGAGCTCCAACTGGAAGGATTCCGACACTTGGAGGTTATCACAGTGGCAAGATAAACGTGGTCTCCACACCAAGCAACCATTCAAGGAGCAGCACCACGGTTCACCTCTCCCTTCCCCAGCTGCTCTGTTGGGTTCCCGTCAGATGTGAACCTCCCATTTCAAACACACTAATGCCACTGGCCTTACTGCTGCACTGAAGGAAGAGTCAGTTTTATTCTTAGAATGTAGAAAAGGCTGAATTTGAAAGGACAAGACAGGTGTTTTCTCCCAATTTGCAGTGAATACTGGGCATATAGAAAAGTGCAACTGGAGTTTAATGAGCGGCAGTGATGAGCTCCAGGCTCAGAGTTCTCAAAAGCTTCATTCGCTTCAACAGCTCATAGATGTGGCCCAGAGGACCAAAGGATTCTCAGCGTGATTGGCACTTAGGATGGGGTCTGTGGGAGAGGAGTAAAAGTGGAATTATGAGGCATCTCATCATTCGTATTTGGAAATATGTTTTGGCTTGAAAAACTGAACACTGGATGATTCCAAAGTCCCCTATCCAATTTAAAGTTCTCATTTTCCCTGTGATATTGTAAAAAGCCACTGTACAATCATAGATCTTTAACAATATGACATGTATCATGTTCATTCATGTTCACGTTCATTCATTCACTCATGTATGCAATAATTAAACATTTATTAAGTGCCTCCTATTTGGGTGCTGGGAGTAAAATGATAAATTAGACATGGCTCCATATCTACGTTGGCCTCACTGTCAATGCCCACTGCACCATCTAACTCTCTACCTTTGGGTCACCAGAATGAAGAGGAGCCTCTCGATCAAGGGGACAGCAACCCGGTTTCCAGAACAGACCACTGGCTTCTGGGCTTCAAATGGATAAGGTAGAGAACCACGAAACCTAGGACATGTCTGGAGAGAACCATGGTTATTGTATTTTTTTTGTTTTGTTTTGGTGAGGAAGATTGGCCCTGAGCTAACATCTGTGCCAATCTTCTTCTGTTTTGTATGTGGGATCCTGCGACAGCATGGCTTGATGAGCCGTGTGTAGGTCCACCCCCGGGATCATGAACCTGCAAACCCTGGGCTCCTGAAGCTGAGTGTGCCTACTTAACCACTATAGCACTGGGCCAGCCCTGTTATTGTGTTTTAGAGAAAGGAGCCACACTCTGACACTAGGCTAGAATAAGACAGGAAGTTCATGCTGAAAATACCTGGGTGGATGGAGGAAGTGATCTCGAAGCGGAACTGCAGCTGTCCACTCACATGATCTGTTGGAAGCCTGCGGCCAAGCGTGTAGCTGACCACTCTGTCCCTAGAAGGAAACAAGCACCATCACAGATCTGTCCACACCTCTCCTCCGAGAGACCACACCGTGTGCTTTCTGCTCTGGTGGGCCAGGCAGGCCAGCCCAGGGAGGCCCTGCTGTTGGGAGGTGATGATCTGCTCAGTCACATTTGAGATGGTCCTAAGGTACAGATGGGGAAGGACATCTGCTCGACAGCACAGGGAAACTTCCAGAAAATCCTTACGGAATATTCAAACTATATATATGGGCAAACTATAGCCCATGGGCCAAATTGGGTCTACCACTTGTTTTTCCATGAATGGCCATGAGCTTTTTACATTTTTGAATGATTGGGAAAAAAAGCAAAAGAAGAGTAATAGGTTGTGACACATGAAAATTATATGAAATGCAAATCTATTTCTACAAATACAAAAGACTTATTGGAACTCAGCCATACTTAGCAGTTTACTTATTGTCTGGGGCTGCTTTCATGCTACAATGGCAGAGTTGAGTAGCTGGGTTGGAGCCATATGACCAACAGAGCCTAAAATATTTATTACCTGGGCCTTTACAGAAAGTTTGCCAGCCTGTGTCATAAAGGGGGGGACAAAAAAGAAAACAAACAAAAAACCCCCCAAAAACCCACTCAAAAACCCAAAACATATGGATATTCTTTGCTTGCTTTTCCTGTGCAGGGTGACATTTTCCAATTACGGACAGTGCTGGCAGCAGATGCATGCCTTGCAGTATATGTGTACTGTCTAACAAAGGATGCTGCCATCGTTACTGGAGACCCTGTGGAGTGCTTCAGAAGGGACCTGCTGCAGGATGGAGTGAAGCAAGATGTGTGCTGGGTTCACTGGCCTGTGACTTCAATGACACCAACTCCAGGGTCCCAAGTAGAGACTCTGAAACTCCACCCTGGAACTCTGACACCATCCCCTCTGCCTACTCAAGGGCAATTTTTTAATTACTAAGAAGAAAATTATTGGAGGAAATCAAACTGAAACTTTGGTTTATATTGCCATCTACAATGTAGATTGTCCCCTACCTTGACCTACACAGGAAAAGTAACTCCCTTGGGATATTCAGGAATTGACAAATCTAGTGTACCCAATAATAACAAATCTTATTCCAAAATCAGTTGTTACTCAGATGATTCTGTATTCATTCCATTTATTCATTTGTGACATTCAAATAAAAAGATAAATGACTGGCTGGTAGTGTTTTAAAGTTTCTTTCTAGAAAATAGCAGAATTATGAAACAAACAACATATATCCCAGTGACCCACTGACTTAGTATTTTCCTTTTGTAAGCCATGGTTTAGTGTTTGGAGTTCCTAGAAAGTTCATTACATTAAGCATTATATGCAGGAAAAATAGAGCCACAAAATTTTGTTTATGTAGAAAGGCCCTGGTCAATATTATGAAGGAGGTCCTACTAGGACCATAAGACACAGATCCTGAACCCCAAACCTAGTTGAACTCAGGGGAAGCCTAAAGACAATCATACAGTGAGACCAAAATTAAATTTGTTATGCTTTATATTTGCTTTTCAGGCTTCTCTTTCCACCCACTTTATGAACAAATATTTTTTGAGCCTGTGTCATGTCAAAAGTGATACAGTTGATACAAAGCACGCCCGCCATGCGCAGCCCCTGCCTTTAAATAGCTTCCATCCAGCTGGGGCATCAGGCAGGGCCACTCCGTAAATGGTTCAAGGCAGCCTGTGATGTTTCCAAGGTGAAGCTCAGGTGGTCAGGGTTAGGGGACTTCAGGGCAGCCAGAAGGCCAGCTGAGGGCTGGGATGGTAGAGGTGAAGCAGTTGAGGGTGCCTTCCGAGTTGCCTTTATTTTAAAAGTCATACAGTATGCTGTTGAAGAAATGAACAGTTTAGAATCGCTAGGCCCTAGGGGCCAGGGACTGCTTTAGGTTCTTGACGGACATTTTTGTTTGTTTGCTTAATCCTCACAGGGCAGAACGCAAAGTGCAAACACTGTTTTGACATATCGCTGTAGTTTCATAAATGTCAACTCCCTTTGGCTTGAGAGTTAACGTGTATCTATGTGCACACAGCTGCACACGTGCTAGAAGGTTCTAATTAAATGTCCTTCTGAGAACCATTAGTGATTCCAAGGCCCTTACAAAAACCAAAAGAGCTTTAAATTCAGACTTTTAGAAATTCTGCATAATTTTTCTCATTCCTTTGATGTCATTCTAAGAGTTACATTGTGTTGAAGCATAAGTTTATGGCCAGAGGGCTATACCTAGTGTTTTCAAATACAGCTGCTGTTACCTAAGGAAATATATATTATACATAAGGATTTTATCTGCTCAGAGTTCACTTTAATGAGAACCATGAATGGACATGAATGTAAAAGATACGAAACACAGAAACATATTCTCATATGCCACTGAATTATGTGAACAACATAATTGCTATTGTTCCATGAGAATTCATGGTTTTAATATTTCATGTTATCTAGCGTTTTCTATAAATCCTAGAATTTTCTAAGGCATCCTATTCTAGCACCCCAGCATTTCATCTTGTTATGGAAATGTCACAAATGATTAAATCCTACACACAAGACAGGCATATGAATGAAATAATATTTTTCATAGTAAAACAAATTTTAATTTCTACGTGTACAGAAAAAGGCTGCATTAAGGGCTTCTTTCAATATTATGTCTTAGGAATTTTTACTTTCTTGCATAAGTAACCAGTGATACACAAACAAGGGGAAAGGGAAGCATTTGTTGAATTGAAGGTTGTGGGTCAAGCAACAGAATGAATGGGAGAAGTCAAGGAAATTCAACACCACCATCCTAGTTTGCATCTCTAGGACGCTCTATTGTTGTAGCTCACAGGCCTCCCCGGGGCATGGCCTGCTGGCTGAAGCCACTGATACTGAGTCTCGGTCCCAGGTTTACCCTATGGCATGTCTTTCCAGGAGTCTCTGCACCGGCATCGACAGCTTTCCCAAGAAGCGCTTGATGATGGGGCGGCTCTTGGCAAACTTGTCCTTCACCTCAATTTCCAGCACGTCAGTGGGCAAGGACACAAAGCTGAATTGCTGCAATGAAAAAATATGTCATATCAATTAAGTGAGAGGGGCGAGAGCTGGTCAATTCCCAGTCCATCTGCTTTCGATGATGTCATTGGAAAACACCCCAGCAGCAATATCTATACCAAGGTTTAGAAAGGCTGTGAGCCCTGTTTATTCAGTAAGTGAATAATGGCAACAAAGAGGTGCTTGAAAATAAGGGTATTCTCGGAGAGTCAAATAATAAAATCAATTCACCTTAAGGAGAAAGAATGCTACCCAGGCCCCACCACACTTGACTGACGGTATGAACATAAGTAAAGAAAGAACAAGCACAAACTCACCTATGATTAAGGAAACGCACTTTAAATCAACAATGCAATACCTTTCTTTATGATTATAATGGCAGAGATTTAAAAAAGTTTTATAATACCCCACACTCTTGAGAGTGAGAAGAGACAAGAACTCCCCCAGGGTACTGATGGAAATGTAAATTGATTCGACCTTCGGGAAGGGAATTGGCAATATTTGTTGCCATTTAAGCTGAAAATTCCCTTCAACTCAGAATTCTACTCTTGGAATTTTCCCTCTGGATCAACTTGCACAAGTGTGCAAAATATATATTTTATAAGGATGTTCACTGAAGCATGAGCAACAATAGCAAAAGGCTGGAAAGACCAAAAACGTCTATCAGTAGGAAACCAGTTAAACGAAAGATGGGAAATCTTGGAAACAGAGAACTCTGCTGTCATTAGAAAGAAACAGGTAAATAAATATGCACTGACATGAAAAGACACCTGACAAACTAAGTGAAAACAAAGCGAGGCACAGAAGAACATGAAGAGCGAGATGCCATTTGTACTTTGAACCACCTGCGGGGGTAGACCCCACACAGAACCCCGGGAAGTGGGTTGGTAGGGGAGGGGAGAAAGCAGATCTTTTCATCCGATTCTAAAGTGTTCATTTTAAAAATAGCATACTGTATGACTTTTAAAACAAAAGCGACAGTTAAAGGACGACTGTGACCATCAGAAGTTGGCTTGGTCAATGATCAAAGGGTAGAAGAGGAGAGGGAGGTAAATGTTGGCATTGCCCAGCTTAGACCATCTGGGAGGAGGGAGTCTTAAGTAACATCGACTGTTACAGTACCTTTAATCAAGCATGGTGAAACAGCTGAATATATAAGTATTTTCTTTTATGCTGATTAATTCCTAAGAGCAATCTTTTAACTTTAGCTGATTTCTAATTACAGAGATTAAAGACATTGGGCGTGCTAGTGTTAACAGCCCCTCTGTACCAGTCAGGATGGGCTAGGGCAAGCTGCAGTAACAACCAAATTTCAAGTCTCAGTGACTTACGACGGTAGGGTTTTGTTCCTTGCTCACACTGTCATTGTGGGCTGGCAGAGGGCTCTGGTCAGTAGTCACTCAGGGAGCCAGGCTGATGGAGCAGACACCCTCTCAAACACTGCCAGCCACAGTGACAGAGGGAAAGAGAACTCTGGAGGGTCTTCCTTCTGCAAAGAAGTGTTTACTTCCAATTCTGACTCTTCATCAGAACTAGACATGCCCCAGCCGACCACAGGGAACAGGAAGTTCCACCCTGCAGTGAGTCTGAGAGACAGACAATAGAAGATTTTGGCAAAAGCCTAATGACTTCCACACCCTCCACATGGTGCTTTTAATTTCCGTTACACATTAGTTTTAGTTAACTTGTGGTCAATTCCTAAGAACCAATCATTCCTGATATGCACAAAACTGAATTTATGGACGTGCTAAGCTTGAGGATCAAACCCAGGAATAGGTACTCCTCTAAGAAGGCCTGTCGGAGTGAGGATCTAGCCCCCTTAACTGTCTCAGGTCCTCAAAACATCTGTATCTTCGGTCCAGTAATTGCATTCTGAAGTGTGTTATCATGGATCTCCTAACCTAAATGCTCAACAACAGGCCACGTACATTGGAGTCTATGTATATGAGAGAATAGTTCATAATTTTCTAAATTGCAATAATTTATATTTGATTTATAAATATATATATACAATTACAATATAATTATAACACTTTAAATGATAAGATAGGAAATGCTTGTTTTATACTGCTAAGAAATAAGAGCGGGAAACATGTAATTCATGATCACAAAAATGTGAAATATATGAATAGTAAAAAGACTGGAAAGAATTGCCACAAATTTTAATAGCAGCTTTTACCAAGGAGCACTGTTTTCCATCATTCTTTTTTCTGCAGTTTCTGCACAGTCTGTAATAAGCCCATATTATTTTCATAATGACAAACTCAACCACCTTTATTAAAACAAGAGTATTTCTGGCTATAGCAGCCCGCACGGGACACTAGGGTCAGCTTATCAAAACGTATTTGCAACTCGGTGGCGGTTCTTGAGTCCTTTCCTCCCTCACAAGGGCTTCCCTCTCAGCCTCTCTTCACGTGGCCACCTGTTCATCCCAGCCTCCACCTCTCCCACCAGGACCTTTTATTTCCACGCCGTGGTTACTACGGTTCATGTAAACCCCCAGCTGGGTCAGGTTCTTTTGGGAAGTGGTGAGCAGCTCTGAAAATGTGAAAGTCTGTCTATTCAGGAGCAAGTGAGCCCCATGAGACGAAGGCCGGGTGGGGGAGGAATTTTGCCTGGCTGCCTCTGCTGACCTTGCTCTTACTTCCAGCCCCTAAAGAGCCTTTGGAGTGAAGTGGACCTGGCCTTTATTCTCTCATTCACCGCCTCTCTGAACCTCAGCATCTTCAACTCTAGAATGGGAAAAGAAGGCCCATGCCATGTTAGATTAAACTGCGTTCTTCCCTCTCCATTCCTGTTCTCTCCAGCCCCTCCCTGCCCCATCCTCTACTCTTTCCTTCTCCTGTGGACTAATTGTTGGACATCCTTCACATGTACTTCCTCATTTCAGCTGGCCCTTAATGCCTAATAATTCTCTACAGCTGTGTGTAGGAACGCATACGGCCTGGTTCAAATGCCTAATATATGGACAAAAGCTACAATTTTCCTACTATGAATGCCCACTCTGTCTTTCTGTCCAGAGAAATGGTCTGGTTATTGGTCAAGGAGAAATCTGTGAACTCTATCTGCAAAAGATTTTTTAAAAAAAGATGCATTATTGCTCCAAGCCCTCTGTGTTTTGGGAGTTTTATCTCCTTGCATCCTAGTTCACCTGTGGCAAATGAAAGGGCCGGTCCTGGACATCCTTAGTGGTCTGAAGTCGGGCCATTTCCCACTTCCTCCTCCTGTTCTTTTTGCTCATGAGCATCTAAGAGCAACTGTAACACGTACTTGGACCAACCAACAAATAAATGGCTCCTCATCTCTGCATAAGCCATGAAACCAGCCTAAAGGAAAGGAACTCTTGGTGTCTTGAGGGTCAGAGAGTAAAGCTCCAGAGGTCACTCTTCATTAGAGCATCGGATTCTGAATTCTCTCTCTTGGCTGCACTTTAGGCATCAGCTGTCAGACCTCTTACAATCGGGCAGCAACGGCAGATAGAAAGCTGTACAAGGCCCACTGCTGGGGCATGGGTTGGAATGACACAGTGTTCCTATAGTGCAAGCCTCCTTTTAGTTAAAAGTCAACTTTCTTTTGTTGAAGCACAGGTTGTTGGGACTCCTGCTTTTGCTTTGGGCTGTTGGTACCCAGCCCTGGCTCCCATTAGAATCATCTGGGGAGCTTTTGCAAAAATACCCATTATTGGATCCTATCCTTGACTAATTAAATTAGATTCCCTTGGGGGTGGACCCCGGCACTGGTAATGTTTCAAGCTTCCCAGATTACTCTACTGAACAACAAGAGTGGAGAACCACAGTTCTCTCAGTATGAATCCATTTTTTTCTTTTACTTTTTTGAGGAAGATTAGCCCTGAGCTAACATCTGCTGCCAATCCTCCTCTTTTTGCTGAGGAAGACTGGCCCTGAGCTAACATCTGTGCCCATCTTCCTCTGCTTTATATGTGGGACACCTGCCACAGCATGGCTTGCCAAGCGGTGCCATGTCTGCATCCGGGATCCAAACCGGCGAACCCTGGGCTGCCGAAGCAGAACGCGTGAACTTAACCGCTGCGCCACCGGGCCGGCCCCCTCAGTACGAACCCATTTTAACATCGAATAATCTCATTATTAGGAAAATGTTCCTTAGATCAAATCTAAATCTTCCTCTGTGGCCTGAATATTTGGTCCAATGATTTGTAACATATTCTTCAAACCCTAGTTTAATAGTTCATTTTTTTGTCTTGGCATTCTTATTAATAGTAGTGGATGAGAGTGGGCCTCTACTCACTAGATGCCAGTAATCCCCTCCTAGTTGTGACAACCAAAAATGTCTCCAGACATTGTCCAATGTCCCCTGGGGGACAAAATCGCCCTTGTTGAGAACCACTGACATAGGTCTACCATCTTCAATTTTTCAGAGAGATGTCAGGACTGATGCTGCAATATATGGGGGTATTTATTTATTTTGATTTGCATTGTTACTCAATAGGCCACTTATAGAAATAGGATGCTTTATTTATTATATTTCATCTTGCTTCAGAAAAGATATTAGGTGGATCTTCTATTAAAAAACTGCCATAAATTGAACTTACTGAAATAAAACAGAGTAGCCAACCAAAGAAAATATTTAATTGGCAATTATGTAAACTGATAGCAGTTCCATAATGGGCAATCGAGGCAGAGAGTAAGAGGGTGTTGGTAATAAAGGAGCCAGTGGCTCAGAAGAAGAGGAACATTATATATTCACTCAGAAACACTTGCTGAGCACTGACTCTGAGCTGGGTTTGGGTGACACAGCCACCACCCTGGGTGCTGGAATGCTGGAGCCATAGATCTCTAACCTTTACAGCTCACAGTCTTATGCTTCAGGTAGATAATGACAAAACAGAAAAGGTCCCCAAAGGCTTAGCCTGATGGACAGGTTGAGAGAGGAGGGGTGACAATGGTGGTAGGAAGGAGCCTGATGGACAGGCAGAGGCAACTTCCCAGAGGATGCAATGCCTTAACTGAGTCTTAATGGATAAGTAAGCATCGGTCAGATGAAGAAAGCATGGGAAAAACATTCCAGGGAGAGAAGGTGCCATGGGCAAGGGGCTGAAGTTCACAGAGTATGCAGTCCCTTTGGGAACTGTGGCTGCCTCATTACATCTGGGGTCACAGTGGTGGTCATGTTTTGAGATGAAACTGAATACATAAATAAGATCCAGAAATGAACAGCCTCCTGGCCAGAGCTTAGACTTATCCTAAAGGCATCTGGGAGCAATTGAAGGATCTGAATCACGCAAATGACATACTTAGATTTGCATTTTAGCGTAGTCACTGTTAGTGCTGAGGAGGTGGCCCAAAGATGGCTCTTGCCAGAAGGCAGGCAGATCAGGCTAGACAAGTGAGAAATGAGGAGGAAGCCTGGCAGGCAAGGAGGAAAGTGTGGCAGATCTGTGGAGCAGCTAAATGTTGGTGAGAGCCATGGCATGTGGGAGAGGAAGAGGTCACAAATTCCAAAGATTGGATTTCCAAGACTGAGGGCATGTGGGAGGAATAAAGACAGGGGCTGAGAGACTGAAAATCCCAAAGTAATCAAGGAACAGAGTGACAGAAATAGAGGGTTGGGTATGGAAGGAGAATATATTGAAAAGCGAGAGCTACTGAGAGCTTGTAATATTTTAACAAGATCAGGGTGTAAGCACTGGAATGGATGGCTGATGAGGAATGGAAGTGACGGTCAATGAGATTGAGGAGGTCAAGGAAATTAGGATGTCTTATAGGTCATTTACGTGGACCCTGATCATCCACGATATTGGTAGGTCTTGGGAAGAAATGGAAGAAGGTGCCACAGGTAGAAAGGTCTTTACTGCTCATGCTGAGTAAATAAGGGACCCATTTTTGCCTCAAGGTGGCCAAGACTATAAGGAGGTCAATGTGAAGGTGACGCTATAACCAGAAACGAAGAAATAGTTGTGGGAAATTTCAGAGACATTTTCAACGTGATTTGGAAAGTATTTTTACTTAGGTGTTTAGGGAAGGGTATGAGAAAAGATGACCCCTATCTGAGACAGCAGAAGTACAGGGATTCATTTACGCCCACTCATAAACTTAGGGAAGTCTGGAAAGGTCGAGAATTAAAAAATGGTAGGGATGGTTGACTTGGTTTGGGTCATGTTGCGTTTGTAGAGGTAGGAGGATATGCTGGGGTAAGGCAGGAAGACCAACTAGAAGCCAAAATCAGATGTCTGGTGACGTGGGGTTGAGTGGTCCTAACTGTTATGTGAAATAGGTCCCGATAGGCAGTTAGAGCAAGCATCTTGTTTCGCCACTCCTCTCTTGCAGCAAGACCTAAGAGGAAAATAAAACACAAGCTCCTCACAAGAGGCTGCCTGGTCCCATTCAGCCAACACCATTATTCGTTACTAATGGAAGTTAAATGGACTAGGCTTGGCGCTTCCTGTGCCAAAGTTCTCCAAGGAGGAGGAAAGCAGGAAAGAAGTAAATGGAGCATGCAAATTGCAGCTACTCTTCCTTCGAACCTTGCATAGTCCACGACTTTCAATTCAGGTGGCACTATTCATCGTGCTTAAAAAGGGCACTCAAAAATCGTGCTGGCAAAAGTCAAGGATAACAATAGACAGAAAAACAACTCCACTAGTAGAGCAAAAATTGAATCGAAGGCAATTTTTTTCCTCTAACTAGCAACATTACAGGGTTTTATGTTAAGAAGTGGTGCCCTTGGAGTCTGGCTGTCGGAGAAGACCTGCGCCCCGCTAAGCAGTGTGTAGCTTGACTCTCCTAGGAAGGAAGTGCCAGAGACGACCCTGCTGAGATGTGAGCCTTGAAACTGCAGGAATCTAACCGCTTTGCATCGTAAAGTCTGCTCTTACAAATTGTGCTATGTGGAAGGCTTATGTTTCTTCTTATGCATAAGAGCAAATGAACTTGACTGAACCTCCCCTGTCTACACATCAAGCGCTGAGAATCCTCAGCCACAAAATAGAATATTAGAGATTTTATTTACAGGCACTGCTATGGGAAAGTGAGGCCAAGATTTATTTGTGGCTAGGCAGAGTGGGCAGCTAGGCTGTATGTGTGCATATATAAAGATGTAATGTGTATATAATTATATGTTATACATAAAGTATATACAATACAAAAGTATATATTATACATATATGCATTCCACTTATATCTGTGTCTATATGATTTCCTTATCCATATCTCTATCTATCTCTCTAATCTTTTGCTTCTGGAGATGACTCACTTAAACACCTATCAGGAAGGAATGGGATTAAATTACTAGATTGAAAAACAAGAAGACCAAAATTTGCTCTGTGGTCATAAGTAACTTAACCAACCTTTCTGTGCCTCCTTTATAGTACTCTGAACAGAGAAGAAAGAAAAGAACTGTTTTTCCAGCTTCACCATCTGCACGTGCTTTGTTGGTAAATTGTCATCAATTATTGCTCTGCTCCACTCAGTCTCCCTTCAGGAGCCCACATCAAACCACTCATTGAGTCTACACTCTCTTACTCACCCTGGAGGCCATTCTCTCCTCCTCACTTTCACTGCCACTGGTCCGGGTCCTCGTCATCCCTTGCCCATGTAGTAACCTCCCAGTTGTTGTCCCTGTCTTCAGCTCTTCTCTTATGTAGCCGGTAAAACACAGATCTGATCATTTCATTCTTGCATAATAGCTTCCCCTGATCTCTTCTCACTTACAGGAAGAAATCTCAATCTCCTTCTGCCCTATATGGTTCCTGCCAACCTTTCCAGCTTCGTTTATTATACTCCTTCCTGGAAGAACTCATTTTCCTTCACACATTTTCACAGACTTACTCTTTTCCTAGAAGTTGTTCTTTCCCAACTTCCTTGCCATGCCAAACTCCCACTCATCCTCTAAAAACCCACTCAATTAAAAATTTCTTCCGTGAAGCCTTTTCTGACTTTGGGAACCACCAACAGAGACAGTTGTTCCTTCTTCTGCCTCAATATCTCCTCTATACTTCTTACCACATTACTTGTTTTCTTGTGGTTAGTAAGGATGCACATGTAGTATCTATTTTTCCTAAACTCCCTGTACACAAAAATGTGTAACTTGAATACAGAAATGTGTATTGAGCACATCGATAAATGAAGAAATGAATGACTGGCTACTTCCTGAGGTAATTCCACTCCATATCAGATATTAATGCTGCAGAAGTGGAATACATTCCAATATACTCTTCTATGAACGCTAGATTGAACCTTCAGTGCCCAAGCCATGCTAGTTACTGTTCTGGGAGAAAGATCTAACGATTATATTACAGTGATGGAATTTTCCGGAATGAAAGCAGAGTCAAACTCTTCATTTGGGTGTGGGATGTGGCCACTCACACAGGCTGGCACTAAGGAAGAATAAATGTGGTAGGGAAAATTCTGAGATGCCCCTCAAGATATTCCCCTCCCCCCCCCCCCATCCCATACAATCCCCTCCTGGAGTATGGGCAGGACCTGTGAATATGATGGATGGCACATCCATGATTAGGTTACCAATCGATGGACTTTAATCAAAAGAGAGATTACATGGGTGGACTTGACCTGATCAGGTGAGCCCTTTCAAAAAGATTAGCCCCTCGGTGGCCAAGTGATTAAGTTTGTGCACTCTGCTTTGGTGGCCCAGGGTTCACAGGTTCGGATCCTGGGTGTGGACCTACACACTGCTTGTCAAGCCATGCTGTGGTGGTGTGCCATATACAAAAAATGGAGGAAGAGTGGCACAGATGTTAGCTTAGGGACAATCTTCTTCAAGCAAAAAGAGGAAGATTGGCAACAGATGTTAGGTCAGGGTCAATCTTCCTTACAAAAAAAAAAGACTGGGCCCTTTCTGAAGTCAAAGAGATAGAAAGTGTGAGAGGGACTCATCATGAGGGAGATTCTCCATCACTGGCTTTGATGATGGGGAGAGCCACGTAACAAGAAACAGAGAACAGCTTCCAGGAACTGAGAGCGGTCTCCAGCCAACAACCAGCAAGGATCTGAATTCTGCCAATAACCTGAACAATCCTGTAAATGATCTGGATGAGAACACAGCTCAGCCAACACCTCAACTTCAGCCTCTGAGACTCTGATCGCAGAACCCCTGTAGGCTGTGCCCAGACTCCTGACCTACAGGGCTGTGAGATAATAAACACCTGCAGTTTGAAGTGGCTAAGTCTGTGGTAATTTGTTAGTAACAACAGAAACCTAACACAAGAATCTAAATAAGGGTAAGTAACAGCAGGATGCGGACACCTTCTGAACAACGATGCAGAGTGACTTACTGGCAGCGTTTGAATCAGTGTACCGTAGCATCTCTCAAACTGGTTTCCACGCGATGTTGAGAGTTCCAAGAAAAAAGAGCTCTGACGAGGAGCACTGGGTCAAAGGAGGATTTCTTTACTGTCAGGTGACACAAAGGATTTAATTACAAAAATGTGCATCGTGAATCTGCAAGATGGAATGCAGGGTGGCACCTCCCCTGGCAAGTGTGGACGTGCGTGCGTGTGTGTGTGTGTGTGATGTCACACGGTAGACTGCTGTACGTAGATCACAGTTTGGGGAATTGGTATTTTCTCTCTGTTTATAGTTAAAAGTGCTGAGGGAAGAATAACTGTCAACCCAGAGTTTTATATCTACTAACCTCTCATTCAAGAAAGAAGTAAAATAAAGACATTTTCAACTATACAAAGACTTGCAGCGTTTATCATTGAGAAACTTGGAGGGCCTTTTTTCAGACATAGTTTATAAATTATAATGATAAGCCAAGGCATCAGATTAATAAGAAGACATACAGTACAGGTATAAAAAATCATGGTAGATATACATATGTGTGTGTGTATATATACATATATACAGAGAGAGAGACAGCCGCCTCCACATTTTGTGTATATTTTTATGAATAACTTTATGAAAATACATAAAAAACATATAATGGATACTTTCTAGAAAAAAAGGTTTTAAAATTGATTCAAGAGGAAACAGAAACCGGAATAAATCAATAACCATTAAAGAACTGAATTGATAATCAAACATCTTGCCACCAAAGCACTTTATGAGTAAATTTTGCCAAAACTCCTTGAATCTCTATGTATATAAACTGTTCAAGAAAATTAAAAATAAAAAGAGACAGCTACCCAAATCACTTTCTGAGGATAAGACATCTTTGACACAAACTTTATAAGGATATTATAAGAAAAAAAATTCAAAGCATCTTATTTATTAACATAGTTGCAAAAATCGTAAATAAAATTAGCTGCAAATCAAAAGCAGCATTTGTATGAAAAATACCAAAGTATGTTTTCTAGGCTGAGTGTTACCTAAGGGACCCTCCTTTGAGATCAGGAGGCCCTTCCTCCTTGGTCATTCTTGTTCTTCTAGAAAGTGTGCAAGATGTCAGACATGTGTTTTATGTACTAACTTTACTTCATCTTACTTTTCACCAAAAGATTTCTCTGGTTTCATTTTTTCTCACCTATATTTAAATATATTTGGTCTTGCTGTATTGTATGCATTTTGTGTATTTTCAGGAACAAGAAGGGATGTGACCATCTGAAAGCGTAATCAGGATGCTGTGTGGCCGCAGATTTGGCACGTGTGTGCTCATAGGAAAAGTCAGGTCACTAAGGGCCCCATGTCTCAAGAGACAGGCCAAGAAAGGGGACCAGACCTCTCCTCCTCCCTCCACAATCAGGTGGCCTGTTAAGTAAGAAAATCTCTGCCTCCCCTTTTCCAGTCCTAGCCTCCAACAATAGGGCCATTACTCCTGCAGAGAAAAGGTGAGTGGGATCCCCAGATTCCTACCGGGACTCCATTTCTCTCAGTGCTGGAGTAGGGGGAAGGGACAAAAGAACAGGGTATGTCTTCTTTCTGCTCTAGGACCCTCAAACCACACTCCTGCTCTGTAGTGGATGAGAGGAAAAGAGATTTACACTGACCATGAAATTAGACTTGATTGGATTATTTCTAAGTAAATGTGACCAGAAAGTTATAGGATGTACCCAAGATATTATTAAGAGATAGTTGAGCATAGCTGAATACAGTGATTGGAAGAAATTAAAAGTGATTATGGTATCACTCCACTGACTGGAGGAAGCTCAATTAAGCAGATTATCTATCTATCTATTTATCTATCTATCTATCTATCTATCTATCCACTTGTGTGTGTATGCATGCTGGGGGAGTTTGGCAGTATATAAAACACCCATTTTTCAAATATTATCTTGGCTTCATTAGCTAGGTTTGAAAGCTACTCTTCCATGCTCCTACTCTTGCCTCCTACTCTTCCATGTTATCTGTGGGCTGCATAATATCCCCTCTCAGTTACCCTGTAAATCACTGGACTTGTGCTATATTACTGCATCTGTATGTCTCTCATAAATACACTAAGTTACACCCATACCCATCAATGCCTCCCTTAAATGTAATGTTCTCTTAGACAAAGATGGCTACAGTTAATGGCCTAAATGTTTGCCATAAGATTTTTCAAGATATGTAATATCTTCCCTTTAAAATAAATAAAATCTCAGAAAATGTGGGATTAGCTAATTAATCATGATATTGCTGTAACAATTATTCTGTGATATATGAAATCAATAGCCTAAACGTAGCAATTCAGTTGTTACAAAACTGCAAATTAAAATCATTGATAATATGACAAGAAAGAAAATCTATAGATTTTCTCTGATATTTTTAACCTTAAAAATACCATTGTTTATATTTGTTTTTGTTCATATTTCTTTATTCACTTTTTTCCCCAGGCTAATTACCCAAAGCACTGAAAAAAGTTGAGAAAGTTGAAGCTACAGCCTGACATGACTTAAAATTTGTCACTGGGGCATAGCCATTACTTCCTGCAAGACAAGCCAGATGGAGAGACAGCTGGGGACCTGCTACTGGGTCCCCCCAAAAGAATGGACTCACAGTCAGAGATGGGCCTTGCTGAAGTGGAATTACTGCTGCGTAAGGAAAGAGTGTCCACAGGATTTGGCCATTTCGATGATTTAAGTGTCCATTGGCTATTTCCTTTTCATTCTTTAGATGTGGCCAGCTTGTGTAGATATGCCAAGGACAACTGCACACCACCTCTGATATTCCTTGGGTCATCTCCCCCCTGCCTGTTCCACTGTTCCTGATCCTTGTCTTTCCTGGTTCCCAGATCCTCCTCTTTGGCTCATCTGTACTTCATTTCTGTTCTTCTCAAGCCTTCAGGTTTGGAAATCCACTTAGATCGGTTCTCCCTGACTCCAGCTGCACTTTTGATTTTTGGTTATTAGCCCCACAGGATGTCACTTCTGGTGTTGGTCTTTAGCTTAGCCAATTTCAATCAATGAAAGAGGCACTACTCAGTTCCAGCTCTGATGTGCAGTGTTTGCCAGTTTTCTTGGTGTTAATACTCTCACCACAGCTGACCTCACAAAATGTGCACTTGGGAAGAGATGTGCCCTGTAGCTCCTGAGAGCCCACATGAGCCGGCTCCAGCACACCCCTGACCCCACGGATGGATGTACTAAGCCAACCCCACCCCCAGCTCACTCCATTCCTCCATGAGAAATTAGGAGGCATTGGGGTTAACTGCTGCTCTCAAAACTTTCACTTATATCTTATTTCCTCAGAGGTTGCAAAATGATGCTAAGAGACAAGCACAAGGAACACTTTAGTCAGTGGACGTCACTGTGTGCCTCTGAGTCCTAGGTTCAGTGGATGAGCCTCAGGCATCACCTGGGAACCAGAGGCAATTCCACTGGAGTAGCACCCCTCAGGCTTTTAAGTTGGTGTTCCATCCATGAGTTCCCTTCATAAAAGGGTGCAGCACCTGGTTCAGCCAATAAAAGGACTGGTTTGGTGCTTAGATGATGGTTGTCTATATCAAGGGACTTCAAAAATCTTTTTCTTAAACTATTGTCCTGGGTCAGGGCTGTTGGTTAGGGCTTCTCACACACTCACCACCAATGCCAGCTTTGCTTTTGGAGAATGCTTTTCTTCCATAAATGTGATTTTTGTGTTTATGATACTCCTTACCTTGTCCAGGTCAAAAGCACAACTTAATTTCTGATTAAATTACCTCTCAATTTCTAATCAATCAGGACTAAAGTGAAGAATCTATTCTAAACCAATCAGAGTTTGGTTAAAACTCATACTGGCTGATTATAGTAATCATTTAGCAATTGTGCTTACCTTCTGGAGCTCGAGAGTCTTGGCCAGGCACCTTTATTCCCTGCCCAATAAATCTCATTCTTATCTACTCATGATGTTGTTGGGGTGATTAAATGTGATGACTCTGATAAACAACCTATTATTACTTGGCATACAGACAAATACTCTGTTCAGTCCAAGTCTGACCCTTCTGAGTTTATGCCCATAGTTGACTCTTCAAGGTGTCAGGGCAGTGGGTTGTGGTTTGGTTAACTGTAGGGTAATATTTTGGTGATTAGTGTCTAATATTGACTCACCACCAGCCCCAGCACTAGAAGCTGCCCTGAGCTCCCGGTACTGTTTGAAGATCCTCTCACATGCCAGAGCCCTATTTTAAATGCGCTGTAGCTGGGGGATCTTGAAGGGACCCCGCAGACAAAAGTGAGTCATAATGGCTAATTATATCTACATCTACACTTCTCCATATTCGCTGCCACTGTTCTGGTCTTCATCATCTCCCACCTAACTTCTGCAATTGCCTCCTAACTGTCATCCCTTCTCCACCACCCCCCTGCTCCCCTGACATCAGCAAAGTGTGAAAGTCTTATTCAGATATTGTTGATCCTCTTCATTTTAGCCATTCTGGGGGATGTGCAGTGGTATCACACAATATTTTTAATTTTCAGTCCAGGATGACCACTTAAGTTGAGTACCTTTTCATATGTTCATTGGCATCTGGACATCCTCATTTGTGAGGTGCTTATTCAAGTCTTTGGTTTGTTTTTCTATTAGTTTCTGTCCGTTTCTTTTGGATTTGTAGGGATAGTATGTGCATTCTAGATACTAATTCTTTGCTACCTAGATATAGCTCAATATCTTTTCCCACTCAGTGGTTTGTTCTTAGAGTTTTGACGAACAGACATTCTTAATGTTATCCAATTAATCGATCTTTTATTTTATGGTAATGCTTTCTGCATTCTATTTAAGAATTTTTTTGGCTTCCATAGGTCATGAAGGTATTCTCATATGTTTTATTATGAATTAGAAGTTTTACTGTTATACTTTCATATCTAGATTTCCTATCGATTTGTAATGAATTTTGTGTATGTTGAGCCTGCATTTAAGATTCATTTATTTTCTATATGGATAGCAAATTGATCCAACATCAAGTTTTGAAAAGCCATCCTTTCCTTACTTCATTGCAATATCACCATTATCATAAAACAGTGATGATATTTGTTTGCGTCTACTTTTGGATTATAATCTATTCAATTAGCTATTTTTCTATTATGTGCCAATGCTATACCATCTTAATTCCTATAGCTTTATATTTGTCATGACACCTGGTAGTATATGTCCTTCTGCTTTTTTTCTTCTTCAAGGTTCTCTTTCTTATTGGTCTTCTGCATTTCTTTTTAGAATTAGCTTCTCAAGTAACATTAAAAATACCTCTTAGAATTTTGATTGGTATTTCATTGAATCCACAGATCAATTTGGGGAAGAAATGACACCTCAACAATATTGAATTTTCTAAGAACTGAACATATAATATCTCTTCTTTTATTTAGACTGTTTTTAATTTCTCTTAAAAATGTTTCAGTGCTCAGCATAGAGATCTTACACATTTTTGTTATATTTATTCCTAGGTATTTGATATTTTTTAACGGTATTATAAATGGTATCTTTAAAAATTTTATTTTGGGGAGTGACATCAGGATCATGGGGCACTGAGCAGTTCCCTTAGGCTCTCCCCACTAAGATACAATGAAAGGGACATTCATTAACCAACAGAAGACATCCACACAACACAATTCACATCTGAGAGATCCATGCAGCCATATGTGTGATGGTGGGGGCACCGGATCCCTGGGGAAGCAGTGGAAGGATGTAAGCAGATCTCCTGCCCCTCCCAAGAAGCAGCAATCTAGGGCATGGGACCTCACTCAGTGGCTGGCGTGTGACTCTGAGAGGAGACAGGGGAAAAGACAGCCCTCCATGGGAATGCTTTCACTATCTGAGTTGCTTCCCAGCCTGTGGAAACACTTCACACCAAAGTGGCTAAGTCATTGCAGGGGTGCCCCCACCAAGCTGAACAGCTCAGGTGGGCCACCAGTGAGTGCAGAGTGGGAGCATGGGTGGGAAAGAAAGTACCCCTCCCCCGATCTCACCTGGTGCACCAGCTTGACCGGTCAGCAAGGGCAGGGGATCCCTGCTAGAACACCTGTGCCAGCATCTGTGAAGCAGTGGCTGCCAGATGCAGAGAGACATATTGGCACTGCTTCCAACAGATGGGTGCAACTGCCAGGCGATGCGGCATGCTCAGAAAACACAGCTTCTTCCTCCCCCGCCCCCTCCCAGTGGTGGCAGGTGGAATCTGCAACCAGACACTACCACTATGTGCTGGCAAAGATCTGCCTGATCAAATAGCATGAAGAAATACATTAATACTCCAGAGCAGATGGAAAATGACAAGTATCCAGAAACCAATCCTGAAGTCACTGAAATTTACAATCTAAATGACAGAGAATTCAAAATAGTTATCATAAAGAAACTCAGTGAGTTACAAGAAAACTCAGACAGTTCAATGAACTCAGGATTAAAATTAATGAGCACAGGGAATTCTTCACAAAAGAGATTGAATCTCTAAAAAAAAAAAAACCCAAACATAAATGTTGGGGATGAAGAACACAATGAATGAGATAAAAAAAAATCTTGTATCCTTAAAAACAGAGCTGACATTAGGGAAGACAGAATTAGTAATTCAGAGGACGGAAATATAGAAATGCTTCAGGTGGAGGAGGAGAGAGAACTAAGACTAAAAAGAAATGAAAAAATTCTTGGAGAAATATCCAACTCAATTAGGAAATGCAACTTAAGGATTATAGGTATTCCAGAGGGAGAAGAGAGGGAGAAAAGAGCAGAAGGTTTGTTCAAAGAAATAACAGCTGAAAACTTTCTAACCTGGGGAAGGAGCTGGAATTACATGTAAATGAAGCTAATAGAACACCTAATTACATCAATATAAAAAGACATTCTCCAAGGCATATATTGGTAAAACTGGCAAATGCCAACGACAAAGAAAAAATATTAAGGGCAGCAAGGAAGAAGAAAATAACTTATAAAGGAACCTCTATCAGTCTTTCAGCAGGTTTCTCAGCAGAAACCTTACAGGCTAGGAGAGAGTGGAATGATCCATTTGAAATACTGAGACAAAAACTCTCATATATCAATAATCACTCTAAATGTAAATAGATTGAATTTTCCAATCAAAAGATACAGAGAAGCTGGATGGATTAAAAAACAAGACCCAACAATATGCTGCCTCCAGGAAACACATCTCAGATCTAAAGAAAAATACAGGCTCAGAGTGAAGGAATGGATGATGATACTCCAAGCAAATGGCAAACAAATGAAAGGAGGTGTTGCCATATATATTAGACAAAGTAGAATTCAAGATAAAAAAGGCAATGAGAGACAAAAAGGGGCAGTATATAATGATAAAAGGGACATTCCACCAAGAGGACATAACATTTATAAATATATATGCACCTAACACAGGAGCACCAAAGTAAATAAAGCAACTATTAACAGACCTAAAAGGAGAAATCAACAGCAACACAATGACAGTAGTGGACTCAACACCCCACTTACATCAATGGATAGACCATCCAGACAGAAAATCAACAAGGAAATAGTGGAATTAAATGAAAAACTAGACCAGATGGACTTAATAGATACATATAGAACATTCGATCTGAAAACAGCAGAATACACATTCTTCTCAATTGTACATGGAACATTCTCAAAGATGGACCACATGTTGAGAAACAAAGCAAGCCTCAATAAGTTTAAGATGATTTAAATCATTTCAAGTGTCTTTCCTGACAATAATACTATGAAACTAGAAATAAAGTACAAGAAAAAAGCTAGGAAATTGACAAGTATGTGGAGACTAAATAGCACGCAACTGAACAACCAATGGATCAATCAAGAAATTAAAGGAGAAATCAAAAATTATTTGGAGACAAATGAAAATGAAAATACACCATACCAATTCAAAAGTGGTCCTAAGAGGGAAATTCATAGCAACACAGGCCCACCTTAACAAACAAGAAAAATCTCAGATAAGTAATCTTAAATGACACCTAACAGAACCAGAAAGAGAAGAACAAACAAAGCACAAAGTCAGCAGAAAGAGGGAAACAATAAAAATTAGAGCAGAAATAAATGAAATGGTAACTGAAAAAACAACAACAACAACAAAAAAAAACAGTAGAAAGGATCAATGAAACTAAGAGCTGGTTCTTTAAGAAAATAAACAAAATCAACAAACCCTTAATCAGACTCACTAAGAAAACAGAGAGAAGGCTCAAATTGATAAAATTAGAAATGAAAGATGAGAAGCTACAACAGATACAACAGAAATACAAAGGATTAGAAGAGAATACTATGAAAAACTAAATGCCCACAAATTGGACAATCTAGAAGAAATGGATAAATTATTAGACTCCCAAACTGAATCAAGAAGAAATAGAGAATCTCTATTCAGATTCTCTATTCAGATTCTCTAATTCAACCTCCCAAAACTGAATCAAGAAGAAATAGAGAATCTGAATAGACCAATCAAAAGTAAAGAAATTGAAACAGTAATCAAAAACCTCCCCCAAAACAAAAGTCCAGGACCAGACGGCTTCTCTAGAGGATTCTACCAAACATTCAAAGAAGATTTAACACCTATCCATCTCAAACTATTCCAAAAAGTTGAAGAGAGAATACTTCCTAACTCATTCTATGAGGCCAATATCACCCTGATGCCAAAGCCAGACAAGGACAACACAAAGAAGGAAAATTACAGGCCAATATTGCTGATGAACATAGATGCAAAAATCCTCAACAAAATATTGGCAAATTGAATACAGCAATACTTTAAACGATCATACACCATGATCAAGTGGGATTCACACCAGGGAGGCAGGGATGGTTCAACACCTGCAAATCAATCAAAGCGATACACTGCATTAATAAAATGAGGAATAAAAATCACATGATCATCTCAAGAGATACAGAAAAAGCATTGACAAGATCCAACATCCATTTATGATAAAAACTCTCAATAAAATGTGTACAGAAGGAAAGCACCTCAACAAAATAAAGGTCACATATGACAACCCCACAGCCAACATCATTCTCAACGGTCAAAGACTGAAAGCCATCCCTCTGAGATCAGGAACAAGACAAGGGTGCCCACTTTCACCACTCTTATTCAACATAGTACTGGAGGTTTTGACCTGAGCAAAAGATATCCAAATTGGCAAGGAAGAAATGAAACTCTTGCTGTTTGCAG
Source organism: Equus quagga (assembly GCF_021613505.1). Taxonomy (NCBI): domain Eukaryota; kingdom Metazoa; phylum Chordata; class Mammalia; order Perissodactyla; family Equidae; genus Equus; species Equus quagga. Next base: position 39,987,065 of record NC_060274.1, on the reverse strand, counting down.
ATGACACAATTATATATAAGGAAAACCCTAAATAATCCATCAGAAAACTATTAGAAATAATCAACAACTACAGCAAAGTTGCAGGGTACAAAATCAACTTACAAAAGTCAGTTAGATTCTATACTTTAAAAAATGAACTAACAGAAAGAGAACTCAAGAATACAATCCCATTTACAATCCCAACAAAAATAAAATATCTAGGAGTAAATTTAACCAAGGAGGTGAAAGACCTATACAATGAAAACTATAAGACATTATTGAAAGAAATTGATGATGACATAAAGAAATGAAAAGATATTCCATGCACATGGATTGGAAGGACAAACATAGTTAAAATGTCCATACTACCTGAGGCAATCTACAGATTCAATGCAATCCCAATCAGCACCCTAAAGACATTCTTCATGGAAATAGAACAAAGAATCCTAAAAATCATATGGAGCAACAAAAGACCCCAAATAGATAAAGTGATCCAGAGAAAAAGAACAAAGCTGGAGGCATCACAATTCCTGACTTCAAAAAATACTATAAACCTATAGTAATGAAAACAGCATGGTACTGATACAAAAATAGACACACTGATAAATGGAACAGAATTAAAAGCCCAGAAATAAAAGCACACATCTATGGACAGCTAATCTTTGACAAAGGAGCCAAGAACATACAATGGAGAAAGGAAAGCCTCTTCAATAACTAATGAATACTGGACAGCTACATGCAAAAGAATGAAAGTAGACCATCATGCTTTGCCATACAGAAAAATTAACTCAAAATGGATTAAAGGCTTGAAGGTAAGACATGAAATCATAAAGCTCCCGGAAGAGAATATGGGAAGTACACTCTTTGACATCGGTCTTAGAAGCATCTTTTCAAATACCGTCTCTATTCAGTCAAGGGAAACAAAATAAAAAATAAACAAATGGGACTACATCAGACTAAAGAGCTTCTGCAAGGCAAAGGAAACCAGGAAAAAAATGAAAAGACAACCCACCAACTGGGAGAAAATATTTGCAAATCATATACGTGACCAGTGGTTAATCTCCAAAATATATAAAAAACTCATACAACTCAACAACAAAAAAACAAACAACCTGATCAAAAAATGGGTAGAGGATATGAACAGACATTTTTCCAAAGAAGATATACAGATGGCCAACAGGCACCTGAAAAGATGTTCAACATCACCAATCATCAGGGAAATGCACATCAAAGCTACAATGAGATATCACCTTACACCTGTTAAAATGGCTGTAATTACCAAGACAAAAAAATAGCAAATGTTGGAGAGGATGTGGAGAAAAGGGAACCCTCATACACTGCTGGTGGGAATGCAAACTGGTGTAGTCACTATGGGAAACAGTATGGAGATTTCTCAAGACACTAAAAATAGAAATACTATATGACCCAGCTATCCCACTACTGGATATTTATCCAATGAACATGAAATCAACAATTCAAAGAGACTTATGCATCTCTATCGTCATTGCAGCATTATTCACAATAGCCTAGATGTGGAAGCAACCCAGTGTCCATCAACTGATGAATGGATAAAGAACATGTGATACACACACACACACACACACACACACAATGGAATACTACTCAGCCATTAAAAAAAGACAAAAATCATCCCAGTCGCAACAACATGGATGGACCCTGAAGGTATTCTGCTAAGCAAAATAAGCCAGACAGAGAAAGACAACACAGCACGATTTCACTCATATGTGGAAGATAAACGAACACATGGACAAAGAGAACAGATTAGTGGTTACCAGAGGGGAAGGGGGCTGAGGGGTGGGCATAATGGGTAAAAGGGCACATACATATGGTGACTGACAAATAATAATGTACACCTGAAATTTCACAATGTTATAAACTATTATGATCTCAATAAAATAATAAAAAATGTATTTTCTATTTGCCTATAGAGATACAATTTATGTTTATCTATTGAGCTTTTATTTATTTAGTGCCCTTGCTAAAATGACATATTAATTTGAACAGTTTGTTGATTCTTTTACACTGTTTACTTAGACAACAGTGTTATTTGAGACTAAGCAGTCTTCCTTTCCAATTCTAGTATGTTTTTGCCTTATTGCACTGGCTGGGCTCTCTAGTGCAATCTTAAGTAGAAGTGGCTAAAGGGTGCATCCTTGTCTTGTTCTCTATTTCAAGGGAACATATTTCAATATTCTACTGAGTATGATATTTGCTGTAGATTTTATTCTCATCATTTAAATCCTCTATCAGATTGAAGAAGTTCTCTTCTCAGTTTTCTAAGAGTTGTTAAAAATGAGAAATAAATATTCAATTTTATTAACTACTTTTTCTGGACTACTGAGATAGACATGATTTTTCTCTCTTATCTTGTCAATGTGGTGGCTTAGACTGATTTTTTAGGTTTAATGTATTTTAATAGGACACTTACAAGGAACAGCACAGAAAACAGACAACCACTGTTGTTTGCTTTAAAAAATCCAAATCCTGGCAATGTTCAGAAAAATGTAAAAGGATTGTTTATAAGTTCTCCATATTGGGGGGTCTTTGGCCTGAATGAAGCTATACTCCCTGTAACAGTGGTGCACAGCAGCTAAAACTCCAGTAAAAATCCTACCATCTTTTTGGCTGGAAGAACCAGACAAAGGAGCCTGGGGCAACAAGCAATACCAGAAATTGAAAGAGGAACTCTGGAAAGAAGAAAGGTAAAGAAGGAGAGCCCCAAATTCTGTACATAGACTCAGCCCGTTTCTGGCCAATCCCAGAATCCTGTATCCAGAGGGCAAATGAAATTAGCTTGCATTTAAGGCTTAAAGAACTGAGCTAGATCTGAACTACTGCCTACCACATGCATGATAATATGACCCTAACCAAGTTAATTCCCCACTATAACAAAAACAGCAATACTCTTTGAAGCAATATAACAAAATGCAGAGGCTCTTAAACACGGCATTCATAATGTTCAGGGTATTATCCAGAATTACTCAACATATGAAGAATCAGAAAATGTGATCCACATTACAATTACCTAAAATCAACAGTTCACTTTAGGGTTAATTCTTGCTGTTGTATATTCCATTAGCTTGGACAAATGTATAATGACATGAATCCATCATTATACTATCATCCAGAGAATTTTCACTGCCCTAAAAATCCTGTGTGATCTGCCTACTCATCTCTCCCCTCCAAACACCTCTGGAAACCACTGATCTTTTTACTGTCTCCATAGTTTTGCCCTCTCCAGAATGTAATATAGTTGGTATAATACAGCATGTAGCCTTTACAGATTGGCTTCTTTCACTTAGTAATATGCATTTCAGATTCCATCATGGCTGGACAGTTCATAATAATATTCCATTGTCTAGATGTAAAACAGTTTATTTATCCATTCAACTGCTGAAGGATGTCTTAGTTACTTCCAAGTTTTGGCGATTATAAATAAAGGTGCTATAAACATTCACGTGCAAGTTTTTGTGTGGACATAAGTTTTCAAATCCTTTGGGTAGATACCAAGGAGCTTGATTGCTGCAATGTGTGGTAAGAGTATATGTAGTTTTTAAGAAACTGCCAAAGTGTCTTCCAAAGTGGCCGTACCACTTGGAATTCCCACCACTATGTATGAGACTTCCTGTGGCTCCAAGTCCTTGTCAGCATTCTAATAGGTATAGTGGTACTTATTATTGTTTTAATTTGCTGTTCCCTGATGACAAATGATGTGGAGCATCTTTCTGTATGATCAGTTGCTGTCTGTGTATTTTTGGGTGAAGTGTCTGTCAAGATCCTTGGCACATTTTAAAATCAGGATGTTTGGTTTCTTACTGTTGAGTTTTAAGAGTTCTTTGTATATTTTGGATAACTCATTTATCAGATGTGTCTTTTGCAATATTCTCTCCCAGTCTGTGGCTTGTCCTTTAATTCTCTTGATATTGTCATTCACAGAGCAGAAGTTTTAATTTTAACAAAGTCCAGCTGATCAGTTATTTCTTTCATAGATTGTGTCTCTGCTGTTGTATCTAAAAAAGACATCATCTTACCCAAGGTCAGCTAGTTTTCCTCTTACCTTCGAGGAGTTTTATAGTTTGCATTGTACATTTCTGTCTATGATCCATATTGAGTTAATTTTTGTCAAAGGTGTAAGGTCTGTGTCTAGATTCATTGTTTTTGCATGTGGATGTTCAGTCGTTCCAGCTCCATTTGTTGAAGAGACTATCTTTGCTCCATTGTATTGTCTTTATTCCTTTGACAAAATCAGTCAACTATATGGGGGTCTATTTCTGGGCTCTCTATTCTGTTCCATTGATCTGTTTATTTTATTTATTTTGGCAACGTTGTCCTGATTATTGCAGCTTTACAGTAAGCCTTGAAGTTGTGTAGCATCAGTCCTACAACTTTGCTCTTTTCCTTCAATATATTGTGTTGGCTATTCTGTGTCTTTTGCCTCTCCATGTAAACTTTACAATCAGTTTGTCAATACCATAAAAATAACTTGCTGGAACTTTGATTGGGATTATATTGAATCTGTAGATAAAGTTGAGAAGAACTGACATCTTGACAATATTATCTTCCTATCCATGAACATGGGATATATCTCCATTTATTTAGTTCTTTGATTTCATTCATCGGAGTTTTGTGGTTATCCTCATGTAGATCTTGTACGTATTTTGTTGGAGTTATACCTAAGTATTTCATCTGTTTTAAATTTCAAATTCCACTTATTCATTGTTGGTATATAGGAAAGCAACTGACTTTTCTATATTAATCCTGTACTCTGCAATCTTGCTATAATCAGTTATTAGAGCTAGGAGTTTTTTGTCAGTTCTTTCGGATTTTCTACATAGATGATCATATCATCTGTGAACAGTTTTGGGTCTTCCTTCCAAATCTATATAACTTTTATATCCTTTTCTTGCCTATTGCGTTAGCAAAGATTACCAGTACAATGTGGAAAAGGACTGGTGAGAGGGGACATCGTTGCCACGTTCCTTATCTTAGTGGAAAAGCTTTGAGTTTCTCACCATTAGTATGATGTTAGCAGTAGGTTTTTTATAGAAAGCCTTTATCAAGTTGAGAGTTTTCCTCTATTCCTAGTTTACTGAGAGTTTTTATGATGAATGGGTGTTGGATTTTGTTAAATGCTTTTTCTGCCATCTATCGATATGATCATGTGATTTTTCTTTTATAGTGTGTTGATGTGATGGATTACATTAATTGATCATTGAATCAGCCTTGCATACTTGGAATAAATTCCACTAGGTTGTGGCATATAATTCTTTTTTATGCTTTTTTGGATTCAAATTGCTAATATTTTGCTCAGGGGTTTTGCACCTATGTTCATGAGAGATATTGGTCTGCAGTTTTCTTTTCTTGGAATGTCTTTGTCTGATTTTAGTATTAGGGTAATGCTGGCCTCATAGAATAAGTTAGGAATATTCCTTCTGCTTCTATTCTCTGAAAGAGACTGTAGAGAATTAGTAAAATTTCTTCATTAAATGTTTGGTTGAATTCACCAGTGAACCCATCTGGGCCTGGTGCTTTTTGTTTTGGAAAGTTATTAGTTGTTGGTTCACTTTCTTTAATAGATATAGGCCAACTCAGATCATCTATTTCTTTTTGCATGAGTTTGGGCAGATTGAGTCTTTCAAAGAACTGGTCCATTTTATTTGGGTTACCAAATTTGTGGGCATAGAGTTGTTCATAGTATTCTTTATTATCCTTTTAATTTCCATGGGATCTGTAGTGATTCACCTCTTTCATTTCTGATATTAATAATTTGTGTTCCTTTTTTTTTAGTTAGCTTAGCTGGAGGCTTATTGAGTTTATTGATCATTTCAAAGAGCCAGTTTTTGGTTTCATCGATTTTCTCTATTGATTTCCTGTTTTAATTTCATTGCTTTCTGCTCTAATTCTTATTTCTTTTCTTCACCTGTTTTGAATTTAACTCACTCTTCTTTTCCTACTTTACTAAAGTAGAGTCTTAGATTATTGATTTAAGTCTTTTTATTTTATAATATATCCATTCAATGCTATAAATTTCCCTCTAAGCACTGTTTTCATTGTATCCCACAAATGTTGATAAGTTGTGTTTTTATTTTAATTTAGTTCAAAACACTTAAAAATTTCTCTTGAAATTTATTTTCTGACCTATTATTATTTAGACATGTATTGTTTAATCTCCATGTATTTTGGAATTTTCCAGTTCTATTTCTGTTACTGATTTATAGTTTATTCATTGTGGTCTGAGATCAGACATTGTGTTGTTTCTTTCCTTTTCAATTTAAGATGTGTTTCAAGGCCCATAATTTGGTCTATTTTGGTGAATGCTCCACGAGTGTAAGAAAAATGTGTATTCTGCTGATGTTGGATGAGGTAATCTATAGATGTCAACGATATCCAGTTGATTGATGGTGGTGTTGAGTTCAAGTTCAACTCTGTCCTTACTGATTTTCTGACTGCTGGATCTCTGGATCTGTCCATTTCTGAGCAAGGTATATTGAACTCTCTTACTATTGATAGTGGATTTATCTAGATCTCCTTGCAGTCTATCAGTTTTTGCCTCATGTAGTTTGACATTCTGTTCTTAGGTTCATAGACATTAAGAATTATGTCTTCTTGGAGAATTGACCCTTTTATCATTATGTAATGTCCTTCTTTATCCCTGATAACTTTCCTTACTTAAGTGTGCTCTGTCTGAAATTAATGTAGTTATTCCCACTTTCTACTGATTAGTTGCAGCGTGGTACATTTATCTCTATCCATTTACTTTCAATTTTTATATGTATTTATATTTAAAGTAGGTTTCTTGTAGACAACATATAGTTGGGTCATATTTTTGATCCACTCTGACAATCTCTTGTCTTTTAATTAGTGTATTTAGACCACTGACATCTGAAGTGAGTATTGATATAGTTGGATTAACATCTACCTTATTCGTTACTGTTTTTTATTTGTTGCACTTGTTCTTTGCTCCTATTTTTGTCTTCCACTCTTTTTCTGCCTTTTGTGGTTTTAATTGAGCATTTCTTATGATTTCACTTTCTCTCCTTTCTCAATAGTCGGTTATACCTCTTTTTTTTTCTTCACTTTTTTAGTACCTGCCCTAGAGTTTGCAATATACATTTAAAGCTAATCCAAGTCCACTCTCAACACTATACCACTTCACAAGTAGTGTGAGTATTTTATAATAACAAAATAATCCTAATTCCCTCCTCCCATTTCTTGTATCATTGCTGTCATTTATTTCACTTATATATAGCAAATATAATTATATATATATTATATATACACATGAGCATCCATAATTGAATACATTTTTGCTATTATTTGGGACAAGCTGTTTTCTGTTAGAAAAATTAACAATAACAATAAGAAACAATAAGAAAAATAACAATAAGAAAGAGAAAAGTTGTTTATTTTACTTTCACTTATTCCTTCCTTTCTTTGTGTAGATCTGAGTTTCTGACTTACATTATTTTCCTTCTCTTTATATAACATCTTTCAACATTTCTTGTAAGGCAGGTCTACTGACAACAAAATTCCCTCAGTTTTGTTTGTCTGAAAAAAGTCCTTGTTTCTCCTTCATTTCTGAAGGATAATTTCACAGAGTACAGAATTCCAGATTGGTAGTTTCTTTCTCTCAACAACTTCTCACAACACTTCACCCCACTCTCTTCTTATCTGCATTTTTGTGAGAAGAAGTTGCGTATGATTCTTATCTTTGTTCCTCTGTAAGTAAGAAGTTTTTTTCCTCTGACTTCTTTCAGGATTTCTTCTTTATCTTTGATTTTCTGTAGTTTGAAAATGATACGCTTAACTGTCATTATTTTTTTCTTTTGCATTTATTCTGGTTGGTGTTCCTGAGCTTCCTAGAGCTTTGGTTTGGTATCTGACATTCTCAGAATTATTGTTTCATACGTTTCTCCTGTTCTTTTCTCTCTTTCTTTTCCTTCTGGTATTCCCATATGCATATATTATTCCTTTTGTAGTTGTCCCACTGTCTTTGGATATTCCGCTCTGTTGTCTTTTTTTTCTAGTCTTTGTTCTCTCTGCCTTTTGGTTTTTGAGGACTTTATTCATATATCCTATAGCTCAGAGATTTTTTTCCTCAACTATGTCCAGTCTACTAACAAGCTCGTCAAAGGCATTTTTCATTTCTCTTACAGGCTTTTTGATTTCCATCCCTTTTTTTCGTTCTTTCTTAGGATTTCCATCTCTCTGCTCACATTGCCCATTTGTTCTTGCATGTTATCAACTTTATCCATTAGAGCCATTCACATATTAATCCTAGTTGTTTTAAAATTTTCAACTGATAATTTCTACATCCCTGCCATGTTTCATTCTGATGCTTGGTCTGTCTCTTCAAATTGTGTTTTTTGCCTTTTACTATGCCTTGTAAATTTTTCTTGAGAGCCAGACATGATGTGCCAGATAAAGTCTATAAATAGGCCCTTAATAATGTGGTGGTGAGGTGTGGGGACAGGGGAAGTGTTCTACAGTCTTATGATTAGGTCTCAGTATTTTAGTGAGCCTGTGCCTCTGGAGTGTGAACTTCACAAGTGTTTCTCAGATTTTTCCCCCCTTAGGTGGGGCAGGATGGCTAGAGGGGCAGGAGTTAGGTGTTTTCCTTCCCTGAGGTCAGTTAGGTTCTGATAATACCTCAGCAGGTTAGGCTCTGCTTAACTTATTTCCTGAGTGCAGGCCTTGTTAAGAAGAACAGAGGGCTCTGAAGTATTTAAAAGATGGCTCCTTTTCCCCTCCGCCTGCTGGAAGCATGGGGGATTTTTCTCTGATATTTACTGTGAGAACCTGGTTGAGCTCCTGGAGGTAAATCTCATAATATTGTGGGGGTGACCCTACAAGTGGGTCCCCCTGGAGTTTTTAACTGTCAAAATTGTGCACATCCGGTCTCCAGAAATTTGTCAATTACAGGTTTTCCTACCCTGGTAATGGTTCTTGTGGTGGTTTCTGTTGACAGTCTCTGCTCTGGTAAGCCATGACTCCCTGTATCAACTGTCTCTCTCTCTAATCTTGGAGGCCATGGTATCCTCTCCTCTCTTATGAATCCAAGAAGAGTTGTTGGTTTTTTAGTCTGTTCAGCTTTTCACTTGTTGTTAGGATGGACTGGCAACTTCTAAGCTCTCATGTAGAACCAGAAACTGGAAGTTGCCAAAGCGATTTTTTAAAATGAAGAACAAAGTTGAAGGACATTTACTACCTGGTTTCAAGATTTACCAGAAAGCTATAGTAATCAAGACAGAGTCATAATGATGCAAGGAAGGACAGATTGCCCAATGGAATGGAATAGAGAGCCCAGAAACGGACCCACACATATTTGTTCAAGTGAAATTTTACAAAGGTACCAACTCAGTACAAGGAGGAAGGAAAGTCTTTTCAACAAATGGTGCTGCAAGAATTCAATGTCCATATGGAAAGAAACGAATGTCAATCCTTACCTCACACCATACACAAAAATTAGCTGGAACTGGATCCTAGGCCTATACAAAAAAGCTAAAACTATAAAACTCCTAGAAGAAAACTTAGGCATTAATCTTTGCTAACTTCAGTAGATTTCTTAGATAGAATGAAGAAATCATGAACCATAAAAGAAAATTTTTGATAAACTGGGCTTTATAAAAATAAAAAATGTTTGCTCTTTAAAATATACCATTAAGAAAACAAAAAGGCAGCCACAAAATGGGAGAATATATTTGTAAAATATATGTGTGACAAAGGACTTGAATCAGAATATTTAAGACTATTCAAAACTCATTGTTAGACATCTGAGCGAACACTTCACAAAAGAAGATATAAAAATGGCCAATAAGTACTTGAAAAGATTCTCAATATCATTAGTCATCATGGAAATGCAAACTAAAACCACAATAAGTTACTACTTAACATCTACTAGAATAGCTAAAATTAAAAAGAATGACAATAACAAGTGTTCATGAGGATGTGGACCAACTGGAACTCTCAGACACTACTGATGGGAGCATGAACTGGTGCAACCGCATTGGAAAACTTTCTGGCAGCTTCCACTCACCAAAATGACCCAGCTATTCTACTCATAGTATTTCCTGAGAGAAATAAGACTTATACCACATACTCATAGCAGCTTTGTTCACAATAGTGAATATGTGGACACAATCAAAGTGTCCATTAACAGGTGAGTGGATAAACAATATGTAGTATAGCCACACCATTGAATGTTACTCAGCACTAAAAAGAAAAAACTGGTAACATATGCAACAACATAGATGAATCCAAAAACATTATTCTGAGCAAAAGAAGCCAGAAAGAAAAGAGTATATACTGTAGGATCCCATTCATATAAAATGCAAACTAATCTACAGTGATAAAAAACAGTTCAGAGTGTAACTGTGGCAAGGAATGAAGTCAAATCAGAACTGAAAAGTTGTACTAGTGATCATTTAGGGGTGATGGAAATGTCTGTATCTTTAATATAGTGTGGTTTCATAAGAATATACAATTGTCAAAGCTCATCAAATTGTTTGCTTTGAGTTTTTTCACTTTTTGTATGTAACTAATTGTATTTATGTATATGTTATCTCTTAATAAAGATGATAAGGATAAAAATAATCATGTAAAGAATATTAGAGACCAAAAAAGAATTACACACAACTGAAAATCAAAAAAACAACATCATGTCAATACCTGAGTCTGTGCATTGTTTTTCTATTTGCAGTTATATACTTCAGACAAAAATTCTGATGCTCATAATTACCAATAACAGGAAGATTTTTGTTGTTTTGTTTGAGAATGAAATATTTTCCATGATAGTGGATTTTAAACACATCCTCCATATGCAAGTGTCCTAACTAGATGTCTTTTGGCATAATTGTTACATATGTGGTGGGTAGCATACAGCTTGATGACTTTGAACAAAGAGTCGATAGCAGCGATCTGGAAGTGCACACCTGTCTACAGTCCTAAGCAGTTATTATGCCAGATACTGGAAGGGAAGTTCTTGAACCGGAAGTTAGGTGAATGTCTGGTAATATTGGCATACTCCTGTGAGCAGGCATTGTGTCTAATTGTTTCCTGGGTGTTTTACCATTGGCAGATTTGTGAGAAGTCTGCCCAGTAGAAACCACAGGATAGAGAACTAGTTACTCAGTTCCTTGTTCAGCTAGAGCTCATTAAATGATGAGTACACTGGTGCCAGAGGGAAACCACTGCATCAACTGATTTTTTGAATTTTTGGAATAAACTCAGTTTCATAAAGTATTAGCCTTTTTATGTTGCTGGATTCAATTAGTGAATGTCTTATTTAGGATAATTACATGGATTTTCATGAGAAAGCTTGGACTATAATTGACCTTTCTTGTACTGACCCTGTCAAATTTTGATATCAAAGTTTTGTTGGTCTTACAAAACAAGTTGGCCTCATAAAACAAGTTTCTTTTCTCTGGAAGAATTTGTATACAATTATTGTTATTTCTTCATTAAACACTTGGGAGAATTCAACAGTGACAATATCTTGTCTTAGGGATTTCTTTGTGGAAAGGTTTTAAATTACAGATTCAATTTTCTTAATAGATATAAGACTATTCAGCATTTCTATTTGTTCTTGCATCAGTTTAGTAAGATGTGTTGTTCTAGGAATCTTCCATTCAAATTTATTACCATAAATGTTTTTATAGTATTCTCTTATCTTTTTAACATATGTAAGATCATTACATTTTTATTTTTGCCAACTTTCTCTATTATGCATTAGTTTTCAAATTCAGTGATTTCTGCATTTATCTTTTTCATTGCACTGGCGTACGTCCTTCTCTCACTGTGTTTGAATTGCTCTTAATTTTGTAGCTTATCCACATGGAAACTCAGATTGCTGATAAATTACTGAAAAGCAGTTGCAGAAAGTTGGCTCACTTGAAATTCCTTTCTTTCTAGGATCTTCACCACACAAGTTCTGGTTGTCTTAACCATTCTCTGATGTCATCACAAATGTTCTTTTAAAAAAATATTTTATTTGTCTTTTCTAGGTGTTTTTGTGTAGTAGGCTATGTGCTGCTCCACGAGAGCCAGAAGCAGAAATCAACTGCTTCCATTTTAGACTCTTTAGAATCCATTCCACACATGGCAGCAGGAACATTTTAATAAAATTTTCATCAGAGCATGATGCTTCCCTATTCCAATGGCTTCTTACCACATTTAGAATGAAATCCCAATCACTTTTCATTACTTACAAGATGCTGGTCCCTGGCCCTCTCTCCAACTTCTTCTTATGCCCCACTCCGTCCCTTACACACTTGCTATGCTCCAGCCACAATGACCTTCCTGCCGCCCTTTAAACACGCCAAGCTTGTTACACTCAGGTCTTCACACGAGCTTCTTCCTCTGTCTGAAACGCACATCTAATCAGGTGTTCGTGTGTCTGGCTTCTCAGTTCACGTGACAGCAACTCAGAAAGACCTTCCTGGACCACCTCCATCTAAGGTAGCTCCTCTCAATCACGCACATCATATTATGATGTGATATTTCCTTCATGTTACTTATCTTCCACTAAAATTATCTTGTTCACTTATTTTTTGTTTTCTCACATTAGAATATAAGTTCCACAGGGCTAGGCTTTCTCTCTCCAATCTTTTCATCTTGTGACCAGAGTGGAGCAGGCCAATAGCACATGTGTGGGGATTAATCCACCCAGCTTTGAAGGCACAGACAGGGAGAATGGGGTGTAGACTAACACACACCAGGGCCTTAGGCTCGATTTTAATATTTGCTCAATCCACTTGATATTTCTGAGAATTTGCTTTTAGGAGTTCCTTGTTTTATTTAGAGGTATAAATATACTCTCTACATAAGCTCTCTGAATAGATAACCAAGATTCTAGTTGCTGCTGTTTCTGTTTAACTTCTCACGTAGCTGCAATCTTATAAGTGCTCATTATATCCAGCCTGGAAAGTAAAGAGACCTGAAAATCAAGGAGAGTGTTCCCCGGGTGAAAACAGTTTCTAATTACAGTAATAATAAAAAAGAGGAAATAGATCAATCAACATGGAAGTCTTCTTTTTAATTTTTTTTCAGTTTGCATTATGTTTAATTTGTATTTCTCTCAATTTTCCCTTCTCATTTAAAAATTCTGATGGCAACTTTAATTTTTCTAAGATTTAGACTGTTTAATTGGCAAAAAAATATATTCTAAGTTTGAACTTGCATAAATTTGAAAAAATCACGTAAGACTTTAATGCAACATTAATCATCGAAATATGTTTAGCATTTAAATTACACATTAAATGATATTCTTGCTCTTAAGTGCAAGCAACCTCAGTTATTTCTCACTGAGTATCCTTTGTATGTTAATCAGTAAATACAGAAAGTCGAACAGTTTGGTTCTCATTTACCTTCTTGCATAGAAATGTACAGACTCACATGAATCCTGTAGGAGCAGGGAATCTTCATGTCACTCACCGAGGTATAAGTGAGACCGGAAGCCATCAACATTAGCTTTTATTTGTAAGGAATAAGGGAACCACGCCGGACATGTGTGACTGAAGCGAGCCCGGCCCAGTCGCCATCACTTGTCCGTGCACACCACAAGCGCCAACCACATGACATTTCTAAACAGTTCCCTGAGTGTTTGTGGGCTGCCTTGGTACCTTTGAACATGCTGTTCCTTCCACCTGGAATGCCCTCCCCCTCCCCCAAAATGTCATCACTTGTCAAGACCCAAGTCCAATGGCACACCGTCTGTGAAGTCTGCCCTCAGTGTTCTGTGGCATTCCGTCCATACCTTGACAGAACATTTATTTCATTGTTTTGTCTTCTTCCACCAGCCTAAGAGGACTCATCTATCAATCACTTTTGTGTCCTTCCAGCAGCTTCTTTTTCTACCACCTACACACGAAACTGATCAGTGTCAGACTCTAAAGGCGGAAGACCTGGTTTAAATTCTGGTTCCGGCATTTACCAGCTGTATAACCTTGGGAAAATTAGTTAACTCTCTGTGCCTTGGTTTCCTCATCTTTAAATGGGAATAAAAATAGTACATATCCCATAGGCTTGTTGTGAGTATTAAATGAGATAATTACAGAAAACATTTAGAACACTGCTTGCCACAGTAAGCCCTACACAGCCTATATTATTAGTAGGTTCCAAGAACCGGAAGTACCAAGATGAACTGAATGTGATTCCTTTCCTTGAGGAGCTCAAGTGTCATGGGAAGACAGATGTGGAAACAAAAGACACTATGGTCGAGGTCTGGACAAGGGAGCAGAGAGGAGGGAGCACCTTCCTCCTGAGGCCTGGGGTGGGGGCGTCAGGAGTGTCTCCCACGGGAGGTGGTGTTTTAGCTGAGACTCACGGATGAGCAGGAGTTGCTAGTTGGAGTAGCTGGGGATGCACATTTTAGCAGATGTAAGCAAAGACACAATTTATGCAGCCGTGTGAAAGCACGAGGGGCACTGGGGGACAGCTACCGAGAGTGGCCTTAGCACAATGTCTGAGCTGGAAGGTTCCGGGCAGTGAAGCTGAAGCACACTGCAGATGCTATAAACTGGTTTATTCAATTTTCCTGTTCAACCACCTTCTCCCCGGCCTCCCTGGCACAGAGTCAGGGAAGCGGAACTCCAGGTTTCCCCATCCAGGTGAGGTCCTGTGACAGGTAATAGGGCTTTTGCTGGGAAGGGCTTCTCTTACAGAATAAAAATGCTAAACCTTACAAGGAGAAGGCTTCTTTAGCATTTTCGCTTTCTTCCTCCCTGGAACTTGGCTTTGAGGCTTTCAAACAGGAGGGCGAGGGCCATCTGCTAAGGATGGTGCAGTGGGAAGACCCAGAGAGCTGGGCCCCTGGCCAGAGCTGTACTCAGTAGCCGCACTGCCTGGACCACCTCCCTCTGGACTTCCTGCTTGTGAGAAATGCCACAGCTGGCCAGGCTTCCTGCGGCTTAGAGCCAAAGGCATCCCTAACTGACACAAGTGGTAGGCGAGGCCCTGTCAGAGGAGACCTGGGATGCTCTGCATATGAGCTCTGACGTCCACATTTGGGCACTGGGGACTGCTGCCTAATTTAGGAGCTGAAAGGGCAGCTTTGTGGTCACACAAACCTTGGTTTAAATCACAGTTTAGTCAGTTCCTTGCCGTTTAGTTTGAGAAACCAGTTACCCTCACTCTGAGCCTCATCGGGGAGACCTGTGGAGAAACTCTTTTTAGAACGCTAACCTTACCCACAGCACGCTGGATTGAGTGGAGGAGATCAAGAGCACAGGGAGAGTTTGCCAGGACCCTTCCAGAGCAAAATAAATCCTAAGTGAGGATTCAGAAATCATTTCAGAACTTAAAGTGGATTCTAGTTGACATTTTTAGCCAAGAAACATTCTGACGGTGCTGGATTTTACGAAGGTTCTTTGAGACTTATAATACCTTTACGACGAAATGTCTTAGAACAAGTTGCTCTAAAGATCTTCAGAAGAGAGAAGGCTTTTCTCCCCATGTGCCATAAATTCCCGTGGCATCTTGTATTACCCCTGGGAATGCAGTGAGGAGTCCAGAAATAACTGGCGAGACTAGCCAGGGCTGAAGGAACAAATAATTGAAGAGTCATTATTCCACCCTCGCGGGACTACCAGTGCTTTAGAATCTGTGGACAATCAAGCCGAAGGACGTTTAAGTACATCTCCATTTCACTTCTGCCCACTTAAAGCTATAACATTGCTCTTCCGTAATGCCTGGGTCAGGGTTAATGAAGCCTAGGAAGCAGGTGGTATCATTTAAGAGACAACAGAAAAGATTTGCCGCCAAACATCTAATTAGACTTTCTTGTCAAGAATGCTTGAATGTTCTACGTCAGAGATGATCGAATCTGAAGAGTAAAGGAAGGTACCCTGTCAAAAGCAAATGCCTTGGGTCGGAGCAGTACACTTCCATCAGTAACAGCCAGATGAAGACAATCTGAGGCACAGATGGAGGATAACTGGTTCTTCAAATTGACACAAGTAGGAACTGACCAAGCTGGGATTTGAACCAAGGTTTGTGTGACCCTTACATTATATTGTGGCCACTCTCTTGCCCTAAGCTGCTCCCAAACCCACAGTCTGCAGGTCATCCCCTCAAGCTACAGCATGTGAGCTAGGCAGCCGAATGGGTTGTGACAACTTTCTCCTAGTTCTCTAGGAGAGGACCTGGTCACATGAGGCTGAGCCTGTCACGTGGCTTTGTTGAGGAACCTCTTAGCTCCTGGCTGGCAGAGGAGACACATTCGGCAGAGAAGAAGGGTCTCCATTTGACAAAACAAACTATTTGATACTCCAGCAAATTGCCGAGCACGGCGCAAACCAGGAAGATGGGATGAACCATGAGGCTTCATGTCTACTTAAATCAAAGAAAATGGCACCCCCAAGGATAGTCTAGGGCTTCTTGATTTGCCCGTCCCAGGAATCTGACAGTTTTAGAATCTCTGAAACTGGTCCAGAGTGACACATTTAAAATTTGGCACCCTTGCTTAAGGACCACATGCATGGCAAGAGCGTGAGAATGCTCAGATCAAAACATTTCTCTTCCTTCTCCCACACAAAGGCAGAGAGAAAGCTGTCCTGCTTTCAAGTGCAGCTTCTGAATCAGAGGAAGAGGCCGTCCCATGGCTACTGAGTGCAGAGGCAATGAATAGTTTCCTGGGATGGCCTTGAGGGACTTGATCAAGACCCCTGAGAGTTGTAACCCAGAGAGAACATGGCTCCCTTCTAAGACCAGGAGAGCCATGAACTTAGCAGCAGAGTTTGAGGCTCCAAGGAAGGAGGGAGTAGCACAGGGGCAGCTTCATATCTAGTTGTTTCACTCTGTCACGTGGGCTTCTTTCCAGGGCCCACGGCACTCACCTCGGCCTGCCAGACGGGGTTCACGGTGTTGCCTATGATCTTGGATCTCCTCTCCTGTCCGTGGTGAGGGAGGGCAGGGAAGATGCTGTGCTTTCCGGGCTGGATGGAGATCTTCAGGTAAGGGTCAGGGTTGAAAAACATCCCTTTCTTCAACCCCATGGCCTGGAAATCTATAAAATAAAGGATATTTTAATTTAAATGTGTTTTAGTGAGGTTAAAGATCGTATCAGGCCTTACACAAAGGGGAAAAGTCAATATAAAATAAGAACAAGTCTAAAAAAAATGAAAAATCTTTCAATTTTTAGACCATTTTCTACCTCATTACAAATATGGATTGATATGTCTATAGAACCAGCTATACGGAACATCTACTGGCATATATTAAATTGTTTTGGTGAGAAAACCTTGTAATAAATCAATATGACTGGCACTGTAGTCACTATGTTTTTCAAGAGAGGACCATTGGCCCTTACTGGACTGGACTTCTGATGTCCCTCGGGCAGACCGGGGTAAGGGGCTGAGGGTCACCCAGGAAACTTGGGTGGACACTGAGGGAGGAAATCCAACTTTGAAAGTTCAACAAGTCTAGGTGAAAATTCCCTTGCAAAGTGGAGACATAGAAAAACAAGGGCTGTTGTCTCACAATAAATATAGTCTTAACTGAATAAGGCAAGAGAGAATTAGGAGAAATAAAGAGAGAGAAGAGGGTTAAAAGAGCAAAGAAAAAAGATAATAGAGGAATGAAAAAGAAAACATGGCCCCCATGGAGCTAAGTGCCTATCAGTGAGGAGAATTTTGAGAAACCATAAGGTTAGGGAGGGCAAAGTGTGGAAAACTGAGCTGTTGCATTGAATTGAAATTGTCTGGTCGTGTAAATTTCATGCTTTTGGGGGCGGGGGAGACAGACAGACAGAGAGCAAGACCATTTGCGATAATGGATTATAATTATTCTGGGGTAATTTGAAATCCTTTTATAGTTATTGGAAATATATTTATGATATCAAAAAACATAATTAAAAATTTACATTATTGAAGTATTCCCTCCCCAAATTATTCCCTTTTACATATAAGTGAAAGTAACTCAGGTAAAGATACACTGAATTGATTTCCCAACCACGGTGTAAGTTGTGAGGTGTGAGTAATTAGTTACTGATGAAAAACTACAGAAGTTTTCATGTGAATTTACTTAAAAGTTCCTTTGAGTTGATTTGCGGTTATCTCCATAATAAAATTATTCTTACTCTCTTGCATTATAATACACCCATCAGGGGACAAAGGATAGAAAGTACAACAAGCATCACAGAAATCTGCAAAACCTGGGATAAACCCATGAGGAGAACAGAGGTAAGACAGCCGCCTGAGACGTCTCTCCTTAGAAAGTCCTGTTTATAAGGTTGGCTCTTGGCTAGTGTCTGGGAACTTGGATCCAGGACTGAGAAGGGTGGCTCGCTGTTCCTAAATGGTTTGTACAAACTATGTGGTTTATACTGAACACCTGCTTTCCTTCTGGGAGTCCAGAATCTTGGTACATGCCAGGCAGAAGGTGCCTATGTGTCATGAGCCCTCACTGAAAACTAGGGCCACTGAGTCTGTAACGAGCCTCTCTGGTACACAATATTTCATATGTATTGTCGCAACTTGCTGGGGGAAATAAGCACATTCTGTGTGATCTCACTGGGAGAGGACTCGAGGAAGCCTGCCCCTGGTTTCCTGTAGACTTCACTCTTAGCACCTCTTCTCTTATTTTGCTTTGCATCCTTTCAATGTAATACCATACATGGCCATGAGTAGGGCCATGTGCTGAGTTCTCCTAGAGAATCATCAAATGGTGTTGGGGACCTTAACGCAGAGTGTGACAGACATATAGATTTACTCATCATAAAATAATATGACTACCATCACCTCCACCACTACCACCTACCATTTATTGGCTGGTCACTAAATTCTGGGAACCAGTCTATGTCCTTCAAATACATTATCGGATTTAATCCTACCCATAAACTCTACAAGGTAGATATCATATCCCTGATTCGAGGAAGAGAAAATGGAAGCTTATGAATTGAGTAACTTGATGAGGTTTTCAGAGCTGGTCAATGTCAGAAACGAAATTTAGACCTTTCTCTTTGATTCCAAAGTCTATGCTTTTAACTAAAATGTCATATTACCTGTTTATAAAAATGCCAACCTTGGCACAGGTTAAATTCTCAAGTATAAATAGGTCTTTTTTCTATACTCTGTTCCATCAAATGACTCATCTATACCTGTAACAATATGTCTTTATCATGTTTGATACCTGATAAATTTAGTCACTCTTCATTGTTCTTTTTTCCAAAAAAACCCCACTTTGCTCTATCACTCACACATTTATTCTTCTAGATTAATTTTATTAATTTCTTAATAACCATCCTCCAAAAAGTTGGGATTTTGATTGGAATTGCATTGAATTTATAGATTAATTTTGGAAGAATTGGTATCTCTATAATACTCCTCATTCAAGAGCATATGTTTCTTCATTTTTTTTCAAGGTCTTCTTTCACTTCCTGCAGTAAACTTTTATACTTTATAAAGATTTACAATTTAAGTTCAATTTGCATCTTATTAAAATATATGTTTCATGAAGTAAAAATGTTTGAAAACTGCTGCAATAAGGAGTGTAATTAAAAGTGCACTGGCCTGGGAGTCAGTATACTTAGATTTTAGTTCTGGTACATACTATCGAACTTTGTTGAGGAAACTGATTTAACTCTTTCAGGTCTCAATTTCTTCATCTAGAAAATTGCTGGAATGGATATCTATAAGGACAGATTTATAATTTTCCAAAAGTACATGACACACTAATGGGAGAATTTTACGACTATTCCAAATTGTACCATCTAGTGTCAACCATTACCAGACTCTTTCCTCATTTCCTTCCAGCATTTTTCTTTGCATAGTTGAGACCATACTGTGTATACAATATGGCATCCTAAACTTTTTCTTTTGCCTAGATTCTATCATAAAGATGTTTCACGCCTTTTAGAACATTTTGTATACATAATTATTACGATTATCTACTATTTAATTACTTGGCTGTATGGTAATTTATTTAATCAGTCCCTAATTTTAAATGTTTAAATTGTTTCCAATACACTTGTGAATAACTCTTTATCTGCATTTCTGATATTTTTAGGTTAGAGTGCTAAAAGAGGAATTCATTAAAAATTAAGGGGATATTATTTATCTAGGAAATTTATTACCCCCAAAAGTGGGAAAAACAGAATATATAAATAGATTTGAGAAGGAAAGCATTTGCATCAACAATTTTGCTTTGATGTGTCTACTGTACTTTTGAAGCTTTCCAGAGAAGGCAATTCCATGATCTACCTTTCTGATCATTTCTCATTCTAAATTCTAAAATCGGTTGTTTCACATTGCAGTGTCTCCAGTTCTTGAGTTTTCTTGAATTTATCTCTTTATATGCTGGAGTACATGTTTATATATGATTTGCAGGTAAGATGCAAGGGTGATGTTCTTTGAGCCCTCGCAAACGTGAGAATGTGTTTTTCTTGCCTTCTCATATAAATGACAACCTGGTGGGCATAGAAATCTTGGGTTAAAATATTCTACTCTCAAAACTCTGTAGACTTTGCTTCATTATTTTGGCATTCTGTACCATAGGAGACAAGTCTGAGATTAACATGAGGTTTACTCTTTCGTAAAACGTGTATTATCATGCTTTTTCTGCCCAGAGAGCTACTGTGTCTGTACTTGAACATTTTTTTCTTTCAAAAGTTGGCATTTGTCTAGGTGTTGGTCTCTGCACATACATTTTTTTTCTTCTTTTTCTTAGTACCTGATAGTCTAATGTGAAGATTCAAAATTATATCCGGCTCAAGAAAATTTTCTCCTTTTACTATTTCCTTTCAATTTGCTTTGATCTCTTCATCAAAAGCACCAATTACCTATATGTTGGCTCGGTATGTGTCATCCATCTTTTTATTTCCTCATCCTTTTTATGTCTTGCCCTTCATCTAAGCATTGTGGGAGAGATTTTCAAGTCAGTCTCCCATATATATCACTGATTCCATGCTGTAGGGGTGGTTGTGCTCTCTACTGCTTTCAAAGGCTCATTTTTAATGCTATGATTGCACCTTTTAGAATTTATTTTCAGTCTCTGCTTGACTATGATAGACAGAAAAATGACCCCTCAAAGATGACCATGACCTGGTCCCGGGAACCTATGAATATGTCACCCTACATGGTAAAAGGGACTTTGCAGATGTGATTAAGGATCTTGATTGAGATGGGGAGATTATTCTGGATTATCCAGGTGGGCCCAGTGTCATCCTAAGAGTCCTTATAAAAGGGAGGCGGCTGGGGAGCAAAGTGAGGAGAAAGTGATGAGCCATTGAAGCAGAGATCGGAGTGATGCAGCCATGAGCCAAAAAATGCAGGCAGCATCTAGACCCTGAAAGAGACAAGGAATGGATTCTTCTCTGGAGACCCCAGGAAGGAACCAGGCCTGCTGACACCTTGATTTTAATCCCTTAAGATGCATTTTGGCCTTCTGACCTCTGGAAAAGTAAGAATACATTTGTGCTGTTTTAAGCCACTATGTGTGTGGTAATTTGTTCAGGAATTAACTGGAATAGGAAAGAAATACAATAGGAAACCAATACGCTTGGCTTTCTAAGTTTTTATTTTTGCCAGATTCAAAGAACTCCCTTTTATCATCTTTCTTCATCTTAGATCTCGTACTTCATAGGTCCCGCACTTCCCTGTATTTCATTGAGACTCTGAGCGGACGAGTGATAACACTTCACTTCTCTTCAGTAGATACCTGTCAACACAATACTTTCTTCTTCTCTTGAGTGTTACATTCTTCAACTTGTTTATATGGTAGACTCTTTTCTCCATACATTCTTCAACTCGAAATTTCTGTTATTTATCCATGAATACGTTGTCTAGTCCTGGTATCGGTCCATCTTTAGTCAGGTTGGTTGTCCAGCTGGTTGCCGTGGGACTCCTCATCTCTGCTTTTACACTCAGACATGACCAGCATCTGATCAATTTTCTGATACTTTATGGGCTTTGCCTAGACATAGATTTGCTGATCTTTTTATCTTGTCTTTCTTTGAGGCACGAAATTTACCATGATACTTTAAGCAATATTTACCCTTTTTTTCTAAATAGACATTGTGAATTAAACACACACACATATTCAACTATTCCACTACACAGTAGTATACTTCCACGACCACTCCAGGCTTGCTTCTTTAGCTGCTAATTTTACATCTCCAGTCACATTTCATTGCTGGCAATTTTTGCCTTGAAATAAGTGTAATAAAAATGATATATTGAGGGGCTATAGGAGATGAAGCAATCCTGATCACCTTATCAAGTAGCCTTTTGAACCAATTTGGGAGCAGTTCCTTTCCTCTGGTGGGTCTGTGAGCCCATGTCTTCATGGCAGAGCCAAAATGGGAACCAACTGGCAGAGATTTCCTCTCCTTCCCCAACGCCATGCTGCCCATCCTGTGTGGCATCCCTCTTAGGCTTTGGGATTTCACTGAGATTTGGTTTGTGAAAATTCCTCTTCGTTTCTGGCAGGTAGTTTTCCTGGTTTCTACTGTTCCTGAAGGTTTGTACAAATAATTGTGACTTCTCAAGCATTTCAATACAAACATAAGAATAGCAAATCAGGAATAGTGAATTAGGAATTGTTAAGCTTTCTGATTTAGTAATACAAAAGTATTGAGTTTCCTTTTTCTTCCTTTTTTCTTAACCTAGACAGACACATGCTAATATTGTTAATGGATCTTTTTTTTTTTCAAGTAAAAAGACTTTTCTTTTTAGAGCAGTTGTAGAGTCACAGCAAAATTAAGAGGAAGTACAGAGACTTCCCATTTATTTACTGCCTGCCCCACACACGCATAGCCTCCCCTATTATCAACATCCCCTACCGGAATGGTACTGTTGTTACAACTGATGAGCCTACACTGACACATTATAATCACAGATGAGTGATAAATGTTTTATTTCTTCCCAAAGTCCATAGTTTACACCAGAGTTCACTCTTGGTGTTGTACATTCTACGTTTTTTTTTTTTTTTTAAAGATTGGCCCTGAGCTAACATCTGTTGCCAATCTTTTTTTTTCCTTCTTCTCCCCAAAGCCCCCCAGCACACAGTTGTATATCCCAGTTGTAGGTCTTTCTAGTTCTGCTACGTGGGACACCACCTCAGCGTGGCTGGATGAGCGGTGCCATGTCCCCACCCAGGATCTGAACCAGCAAAACCCTGGGCCGCCAAAGTGGAGCATGCAGACTCAACCACTCGGCCACAGGGGTGGCCCACATTCTATGGGTTTTGACAAACGTGTAATGACATGTCCATCATTACAATATTGTACAGAGTACTTTCACTGCCCTAAAAACCCTCTGTCTTCTGTCTATTCATCATTCCTTCCCCCAATTCCTAGCAACCACTGATCTTTTTACTGTTTCCATAGTTTTATCTTTTACAGAATGTGATAGAGTTAGAATCATACATCATACAATATATTGCCTTTTCAGACTGTAATAGGCATTCAAAATTCCTCCATGTATTTCCATGGCTTGATAGCTCAAGTCTTTTCAGCACTGAATAATATTCCATTATCTGGAAGCACCACAGTTAATCCATTCACCTACTGAAGAACATCTTGGTTGCTTCCAAGTTTTGGCAATTATGAATAAAGGTCTGCGTGTAGGTTTTTGTATGGACTTTTCAACCCATTTGGGTAAATTCCAAGGAGTGCAATCACCAGATCATATGATAAGAGTATGTTTAGCTTTGTAAGAAACTACCAAAATGTCTTCCAGAGTGTCTGTACCATTCTGCATTCCCACCAGCAATGAATGAGAGTTCCTGTGGCTCTGTAACCTTGCCAGCATTTGGTGTTTTCGGTGTTCTGGATTTTGGCCATTCTCATAGGTGTGTAGTGGTATCTCGCTGTTGTTTTAATTTGCATTTCCCTGATGACATATGATGTGGAACATTTTTTCGTATGATTATTTGCTATCTGTATATCTTCTTTGATGAGGTATCTGCTAAGGTCTTTGACCTATTTTTCAATTGGGTTGTTTGTTTTCATCTTGTTGAATTTTAAGAGTTCTTTGTATATTTTGGGTAACTGTCCTTTATCAGATGTGTCTTTTGCAAATATTTTCTCCCAGTTTGTGTCTTGTCTTTTCATTCTCTTGACATTGTCCTTCAAAAAGCAGAAGTTTTTAATTTTAATTAAGTCCATCTTATCAATTATTTCTTTCATTTATTGTGTCTTTGGTGTTGTATCTAAAAAGGCATCACCATACCCAAGGACATCTAGGTTTTCTCCTATGTTATCTTCTAGAAGTTTTATAGTTTTGTATGTTTTTTTGCAAGGAAGATTTGCCCTGAGCTAACATCTGCCACCAATCTTCCTTTTTTTTTCCTTGAGGAAGATTGTCCCTGAGCTAACATCTGTGCCAATCTTCCTCTATTTTTTATGTGAGTTGCTGCCCCAGCATGGCTGACGAATCACATAGTTCTCTGCCTGGGATGTGAACCTGTGAACCTGGGCCACTGAAGTGAAGTGCACCAAATTCAACCACTATGCCAAAGGGCCAGCCCCTCTAGTTTTGCAATTTATATTTAGGTCTATGATCCATTTTGAGTTAATTTTCTTGAAGGGTATAAGGTCTATCTAGATTTTTTTTTCACATGTGAATGTCTAGTTATTCCAGCACTGTTTGTTGAAAAGATTTTTTTTGCTCCATTGTATTGCCTTTGCTGCTTTGTCAAAAATCAGTTGAACTATATGGGGGTCTACTTCTGGGCTACTATGTTCCATTGATCTATTTTTCTGTTCTTTCACCAGTACCACTCCATCTTGACTACCATAGCTCTATAGTAAGTCTTGAATTCGGATAGTATCAGTTGTCCAACTTTGATCTTCTCCTTCAATAGTGTGTTGGGTATTCTGAGGCTTTTGCCTCTTCACATAAATTTTAGAATCATTTGGTCACTATCCACAAAATTATTGCTGAGGTCTTGATTGGGATTGCATGATTCTATAGACCAAGTTAGGAAGAACTAACTTTTTGACAATATTGAGTCTTCATATCCATGAACATGGAATCTCTCTCCATTTATTTAGTTCTTCTCTGATTTCATTCATCACAGTTTTATAGCTCTCCTTATATAGATCTTGTATATATTTTGTTAGATTTATACCTAAGTATATCATTTTAGGGGCGCTAATGTAAATGGCATTGTGTTTCTAATTTCAAATTCTACTTGTTCGTTGCTGGTATGTAGGAAAGCAATTGACTTTTTGTATATCAACCTTGTATCCTGCAACCTTGCTGTAATTGCTATCAATGGATCTTTAGACCCACATTTGCTTTACTGGGGCTCACTTAGACATGAAGAGCCCCAGGTGACTGTCCATCTCCCAAGGACGCTTACACACTTCGCTTCTGTGACTTGGCTCTCTGACATTTATGGCCTGTAACATTGGTTGGTTTAACAATAAGCTAAGGCAATAGTTTTCAAACCATGCTCATGAAGACCTGGAGTTTCATGCCATTGTGTCTCCTCAAAGACCACTAAGGGTGGAATTGAGTGTGTAGGGCTTTGAGCTTTGTATATCGCTTTACCCAAAACAACTCAGTTTTTCGTTATACTTTTGATTTTAAAATTATTTTAGATTTACAGAAGAGTTGCAAAGATAGTACAACACCCCTTAGCCAGTTTCCCCGCTGTTAACATATTACAGAACTATGGTATATTATGAAAACTAAAAATTTAACTAAATTACTCTATTAACCAAACCCTATTAACTAAATTACAGATTTTATTTGGATTTCACTGGTTTTTCCATGAATGTATCTTTTTGAGCAGCTCAGTTTTTATCTATTTTACCAACTGAGCGTCATGTGAGATTCTATTTAGATAAGGGACCCATGGCTGTTCCTCTTCCCAGGCTTTCCCCTACCTCCACTTTATAAACTCTTAATTACTGCTGCTTGGCACCGGAGGGAAGGTAGAGTAGCAGCTTCTCTGCTCATCACCTCAAAGTGCTTTTGCATCTATTACTTACTGAATCCTCCAATATCATCATGAGGTCGAGGGGAATGCAGTGAATATTTTTAATTTTTGTTTTACAGATGGAGAAGTTAAAGCACAGAAATGATGAGTAACTTGTGGGTAAGAGTCAAGTCGAAGCACGTCTCCTGACGGTTGGTTGACATTCTTATTCTTTCCACAAGGCCTTCAGGTGAGCAAAACATACCTGAGAGAGAAAAGCTGATCAGCCTCCGACTTCCTTGCCCTTGGACGGTCTCATCAGAGCCAATGCTTTTAAAAATCTGTAAGAAGGAGGAAAATGGGAGACAAGCAAACAAGCATTGAGATAGATACTCACACTCCACACAAGCATGCTTAATCACAGTATTTCTCCAGCTATGCTCCATGGCAGACAGCAGCGTTGTGATTTTCATTAGGCTACTATTGATGAAAACAAGCTTCTAGCAACCTAATGTTTTTCCCAGTAATAGAAGATCTGCTAGTGGGGTGAGGGGCAAGTTTCAGAGAAACGGAGATCAATAAACACAATTACTATAATACTAGAGGCCCTTTGTAACTATTTATGTAAATAATGTCTTTTCACATTCAAATTTGCAAAAAGTACTTATTAAAGCAGGTCTTAAGGCAGTAGAAGGATAGGTCAATAGATATTTACTGTTGTAATTATAATGTGTTTCCATTTAGCAAAAGATAGTGTTAAACTGCTGTCTCCATTTCTTCTGATCTGTGTTATTATCTGGGGATTTCCAGGAAATTCTGTTTATTAGGGAGGAGCCTGAGCATGGCATTGACAAGCTGCTCTCAAGTCCCTCTTATTTAATTGCCCTCCTGGAAAATTTCACAACACAATTGTTACATGGATTCTCTGCAATTTGATATGCATTTGCAAACCAGGCTGCTAAAAAGTTTTATTTTGCATCATTGCTCAATACACATTTGTTAATGGATTAATCAAAACACCTAGAGTCTTTGTTTCCATTCTCTTCTAGGAAAGTTTCACTCAGAAAGAATTCTGAGTATTTACTCAAAGGCAGAGTTACCTTTGCATATATTGCATATTTGCAGAAAATAATTTTTTAAATCTGAGTATTAAACAAACCCATACAGGGTCTACTTTTTAGAAGATAATCTGTACTGAAGAAGAAAAAAAGGAAAGCTTGATGACCTGTAGCTCAAAGTCTGTTTGATTGTAGGCTATGTGGGCTTGTTCTCTCTCTTCCTACAGCCTCTCAGAATTCTTCTTCTTCTTCTTCTTTTTTTTTTTTGCTGAAGAAGAATGGCCCTGAGCTAACATCTGTGCCAATCTTCCTCTATTTTGTATGTGGGTCGCCACCACAGCATGACTGCTGACAAACGGTGTAGGTCTGCGCCTGGGAACTGAACCTGGGTTGCTGAAGTGGAGTGCACCACACTTAACCACTAGGCCACGGGGCTGGCCCCTGCCTCTCTGTATTCTTGACGCTGTAAGAGCTGTGAACCGATGTTACCATCAATCTGCCTCATATGAAACTGGGAGCAATGACTGGGCTTCACCAGGGCTCACAGCTTTGGCCCAAGGAGAGTACAAAGGGATTATTAGAACACCTCCTCACACTGAAGCTGGTGCCCCTGGTGGGCCTATGCATTTGGTGGCAGCTTGTGTGCAAATCTCCTCAGTATGTCTGCTCTTAGGCCCAAGTGCAAGGTGCATATCAGGGATGCTGGGCAGCTCAGGAGAGGGAACCAACACGGGTGCCATATGGAATGGGGCTTGGCATCAAGTGAGATAAGAGATCAGGAAACTCTCTGACAGGTCTGTGCCTGTAGGAGCCTCATCTGATGATAAAGAATCAGGGAGACAGGGCCAGGATTGGAGAGTGGGAACGCTGGCTGGTCCGAAGCACTAGCCTCTTCGCATTGGAGAGCCCACTCCTTCCTTGACTGTGCTTGGTCTTCACCTTACCTGGCTGACACAGAGCAACGGAGGTCAACACACAGCTCAGAGACTGCGTCCTCAGGCTGGACCGCTCTCCTAACTCTCAAAGTGGCCAATATGCACGGGCATAATCAGGGCTCAAAATTCCTTAATGTTGTGGACTTTCCTTCTTTTTCAAACCTTCCGCAGGCTGACTGCACCCCCTTACCGTGCTGTACCTGCCTAAGTGGGACAAGTACAATTGATGATTCCTAATTCCAGTTTCAAAAGATAAACATCTAGCTTGTTTATTCTCAGAATGTAAGTTCCTTGAGGGCACAACAAAAACTATTCTCTTAACAGAGCCTTGTGGAATTATAAGTCCAGAGTGTGTACATGCCAATTTATGTTTTTCAAAAGCTGTAGGATTAAACAGCACATTTTGTGCTAGGCTAAAAGGAGCTTAAACACGCAATCATAACAAAGAAGAGGACATTTGTTCCTTCCTATTTAAAGCATACATATTTTGATTCTTCATATTTAAATATTCCTCTGCTGGGTATTTGCAAAAACGTTCTTCATCTTTCTTGCATCAAAAAAGGGAATGAAGACAAAAAGACAATATACATTTTCGGATGCTACTAAGCTCAGAGAGGAGACACACATTTGAAACTCCATAAAATTCTACCTATCTCATGGCTTTTGCTAATGATTATTCACAAAGTCATCTCAGCACCAGACTGATGATACAAAAGTGGAGGCCTCAGAAGCCGTGATAGACATTTTTCCAGGAAGTAAAGATGTTTGCCCATCTTGAAGGTTTCACATCCTGACTTTTTGTTTGAGATGAGTTCCAGAGGGATGTTTGAGGTAAGAAATCTGCTGCACCCCCAGATTTGGGTGATCTACTGTTGATGGACTGTGAAAATGACGTGAAGACTCAGGCAAAATATTTGCACCCCGGAACAACCCGAGAAGTGAGGGCAGAGGAGCTAACCGCTCATCTTCTCCAGGCTGCACCTTCCCTTCGCTCTGCTGTTTGTCTGATACCTGGTTGTTGTTCTAACCACTGGGCGCGGGGTCCTGACGCCCCCCTCTCAGATGCAGCCCTGGCAGTTTCACTGTTTGTTTCACACGCAAATGTTTCCACAAGAAAGCCCACTTGGCAATTGGTTTAACAGACTCAAAGCCGAATCTGCTGGTGGCATGCAGAAGATTCTGCAGGGTAATGAGAAGGCTCTTGGAGTTGAATCAAGGACTTTGGGGTTCATACAGATGTTTCTCTCCTACTCCCATTCTCATTTTCTCTTTACATCTGCCTTTTGAAAAGTTCTAAGGATGAATCCACATCACTGTCGCACACCGCAAAAACGCAGTTCAGCAAAAACCAGAGTAAAGACCAGGCCTTTTTACCGTTGCAGGGGCACTTATGTTTCAGCAGGGTGAAGACGCGTGGCTCAGTTGATTAGGCTCCCTCTGCCTTAGCTCTCTCTCCATCTTCATGCACATGAGGCTGTTGCCGAAATCACACGTGTGTCTCAATCGCATGGTCATAAATGCATGCGGACCTCTATCCTCCATCTTCCAGTCTCCGAGGACATCATGGCTCCCCAGACAGGTGCACTCTCATTCCCAGGTATGAGACTGCCCAGGGGCAATCAATTCTACTCAAAATTTTTGGTAAAACTATCTTAAAAGCGAACATGAAGAGATTTAAAGTTGAATGCAAAATATGAATATACTATGAAGGGAAAGGAGGAGTTTTCAAAGAACTCTCTTGGCCACTCTGAGTTGCTTCTCCAGGCTTGGGTCTGCTTCCTCCGGTGAAAGCTGGGGGACCTCCCTGTAGCTCACACAGCACTTCCGGCGTGCGCATGTTACACTCAATTGTGATGCGATAACTCCATTTACATACCCACGATTATCCTCAAGTAATTATAGCATTCTTTCCCCTAAAATTGCTAACAGGATTTGTGTTCAGTTACAGAACAATTAACAATGATGCCAGGGACTGAAATTCATGACTTCACTGAACCTTTATCCACTCACCTCACCCAGATAACTCTGATTTCCCTATAAATGAAAAGCGCAGGGGTCCATGACTGATAATGTGAATCTAAAGACTGAGTACAGAGTAGCATTGCATTATAAATAATAAAATGTCCAAGCCGTGGAATCAGCAGCCAAGAGCAGGGATTTATGGGTTCCATTTTAGACCAGAGTTCAGTGGTTCCTGTAAAGTTCAGTATCTTTTGCATCCAAGATAAAGTCTATTAAGGAATCTGAAATGCCTCTCAGCGACCTTAAAAAACCTCAAATCAAACCAAGCCAAGGCCAAGTTCCACTTCCACCTCCAAACCTCTGAATTGTTCTAACAAGCAAACAATCAACAGAGATGTTTATAGAGCACTTTTGAGTATACTGCCCTCATTGAATCCTCATAATGATTCTTAGGTGGGTAGGTAGCTTACTTGAAATTCTCCAACAGAAAGGCCTGTAAACTCAATGTGCAAAGCCATCTTTAGGGGCTAAAAGAACGAAACATAAAGCTCCAACAGTCAACTGCATCCCCAGGCAATTTCTCCAGGCCCATCAAAGGGGCAAGAAGACAATGAAAACAGATGAGAGCTGATCATGTGCCAAGGACAGAGCCATTCTTCTAGACAACAGTTGGCAAATTCGCATCATTCACTCTCCACCAGTTCACAAACGTGAAAGCCGAGCTCAGAACATTCAGTGACTTCCCAAGATTCACCTGGGATGAATTAATCTCTGGTCCATCTGGCTTAAATAAAAGGAGAGTTTCAGAACTCCCCGACAAAGTCCGGGAACGCCCCCCATAGAGTCCGTGGACCACCTCCAGAGAGTCCGTTAAACCCCCGGGGCCACTTCTCCAGCCCCATCCTGGCTGTTGGCTGTCTTTTGCTCATATTCTGTTCATATGTGGTTCATATTCTGCGCGCTCCTCTCTGCTTTCTGATGTTGCTGTCACCAGGCCAGCTTCCAGAGTCCTCACTGCTCCAGCTTTCTTTATTGCCTTGAAGGTAAGGCACGACCTTCCAATTTCTGGGTTCTTCTGCTAATTAGAGTGGGGAAAAAAAGGGGTTGGAAAAATGAGGCGTCCTCCTAGCTTTCAGTGTGTGAATTGGACAAAAATGTGTTAATTAATTAGGGATGGTTTTCTTTACTCTGACTGCTTTTGGTGATGCAGGATTGCAGACACCAGCAATGGGGAAAATCTGCTTGGGGCAGAGGACCGCTGTATTTAGGAGGCTGGGCGTTTGGTTTACTAAAGAGAAGAAGGTGACGGGAGTGTGTAAGCAGCGCTGGGAGAATGAGAATGCTAGCTGGAAGGAATCAAACACCGGATTTTCCCTGATGAATTTTTAAGCTTTCTAGTTATTCTTAACATAGTTTCTTGTATAGTACAGACTGTTCTGAAAGTGGGGACAAACTCTACCAAATTCTAAGAAATAACTGAGTCATTCTGTTTGCTCGAGGGCAGAGGTTGTTCAACTTCAGCGTGGATGGGAACCACCAGCAGGGCTTGATAAGACACAGACTGCCCGGCCCCACCCCCGGAAGCGCTGACTCCTAGGGCTGAGGAGCGCCCCGGAGCCTGCATTTGTGCCAAGTGCCCAGTGGAGGCTGAGCTGTGGCACTTGGAGGAGCACCTGTCACACGTGTCTGCCTCTCTTAGAAGGTGATGAAAAGATGCCTTAGATTTGTCTCTAACTAACTCTCAGCTCAAAACTGTCTGCATCCTAGTTTGAAGCACCAAAAGCAGGTTCTGCAGGTGCCTTGGCCTATGGAGGCCCCTGTCCCCAGTGCTCAGGCCTGTACTTCCATCAGGGACGCATGGTCGCTTCTCTGCAGGTCTTCCTTTCTGGTCTGGACGACCACTGCGCAGCTGGTCCCTCGGTCTGTGAAGGGGCCTTTGCCCTGCGCTCCGTGGGCTGATCACTCTCACCTGGTTCACACCTGTCACAAGGCACCCACCACGGGCACAGGTGGGGCCGCAGGCTGTGTGGCCCATTGACGTGTTTTCTTTGGCCCACACAAATCAGGAGATTTACTTAGACTGTGGGTTTCAGACTTTTAAAATACCTGAAAATCCAGCAATAAGCAGCTGGAGCTGAGACAGAACAGTCCTCTTCGAAGTGCCACGTTTCCTAGACCTGCTCTCTGGGACTGCTTTCATCAATCTGAAGGCATAAAATGCTTCCCATTTTAATGCTCTGAAATTGGTGCGGCTATCCATCAATGCATCTTGTAATTATAATTGGAAAGCTTTTTATAGCCTTGAGGTACAAAAATCAATGATTGGTCTTAAAATCCACGGCAACTTAGATCCCATGAAATGTGATACCAACCTGGCTCCCTGGAACCTTTTGAATTTGCGATCCTTATTATGGTGTGTATGTATGTATGTTTGTATGTTAGGCATTTTTAACTTTTTTGTTTTATTTTAAATTATTTTTGAGGGGAAATTCACATAGCATAAAATTGATCATTTTAAACTGAGAAATTCAGTGGTATTTAGCACAACTCACAACGTTGTGCAACTACCACATCTATCTAGTTCTTAAACATTTTAACAACTCAAAGTAAAACCCTATACCCTATACTCGTCAAGCAGTTTCTCCCCATTCCCCTCTCCCCAACAGCCCCAGGAAACCACCAATCTGCTTTCTGTCTCTAAGGATTTATATATTCTAGATATTTTATATAATAGAATCATACAATATATGGCCTTTGTGACTAGATTTTCTCACTTAGTATTTTTTGAAGTGTGGATCAGTCAGGGTTCTCCAGAGAAACAGAACTATATATAATAATATATATATATACACACACATGCTCACACACATACACAAACACACATATATGTATGAAATGAGGAATTGGGCCCCACGTTTATGGAGGCTGACAGGCTCCCAGATATGCAGTTGGCAAGCTGGAGACCAGGAGAGCTGACGGTTTAAGCTCCAGTCTGAAAGCTGGCTAGCTGGAGACACAGGAAGGGCTGATGTTTCAGTTTGAGTTCAAAGGCAAGAAAAAACCGATGTCCCAGCTAGCAGGCAGTCAGGCAGGAGGAGTTCCCTCTCATTCGGTAGAGGGTCAGCCTTTTGGTTCTATTCCGGTCTTCAGCTGATAGGATGAGGCCCCCCCCCCCCCCATTAGGGAGGGGATCTGCTTTACTCAGTGTGTTCATTTAAATGTTAAACGCATCCCCAAACACCCTCACAGAAACACCCAGAATAACATTTGACCAAATATCTGGGCACCCCGTGACCCTGTCGAGTTGACATATAAAATTAACCACCACCAGCTTCCCCCATGCTGTATAAAGTATCAGCACTTCGTTCCTTTTCATGCCTGAATGGTCCATCGTATGTATATACCACGGGGTTTTTTTGAAACATTGTCAAATTATTTTCTCCCTAGCTTTGAGATATAATTGACATCTAAATGTAAGTTTAAGGTGTACAATGTGTTGATTTGATACACAGCAAATCAAAATCATTACCACCATAGCTTTAGCTAACACCTGCATCAGGTCGGATAAGTACCATTTCTTTTTTGTGGTGAGAACATTTAAGATCTATTCTCTTAGCAACTTTCAGGCATATAATACAGTATTAACTCTAGTCACCACGCTGTACATTAGATCCTCAGAACTTACTATCTTATGACTGGAAGTTTGACCCTTTGACCAACATCTTCCCATTCCTCCCCCAGCCCCTGGAAACTACCACTCTACTCTGTGTGTCCATGAATTTGGCTTATTTAGATTCCATATATAAGTGATATTATATAGAGTTTGTCTTTGTCTGACGTTTCACTTAGCATAATGCCCTCAAGATCCCTCCATGGGGTCACAATTGGCAGGATTTCCTTTTTCTCATGGCTAAATAATATTTCATTGTAAATATATATATACCACATCTTCTTTATCCATTCATCCGCCGATGGATACTTAGGTTGGTTCCATATCTTGGCTACTGTGAACAATGCTGCAACGAACATCGGGGTGCAGCTATCTCTTAGAGATCCAATTTTCATTTCTTTCGTATATATATCCAGAAGTGGGATTGCTGGATCATATGGTAGTTCTATTTTTAATATTTTGAGGAACCTCCATGTTGTTTTCCGTAGTGGCTGCACCAGTATGCATTCTCACCAACAGTGCATAAGGGTTCCCTTTTCTCCACATCCTTGCCAACTCTTGTGATCTCTTGTCTTTTTGATAAGAGCCATTCTAACAGGTGGGAGGTGATATTTCATTGTGGTTTTGACTTGCATTTCCCTGATCATTACTGATACTGAGCATCTTTTCATGCACCTGGTGGCCATTTGTTTGTATGTGTGGAGATCGGGGAGTTACTTGAAATCCTTAGAACTGAATGGGGTGATGCGTGTAAAATGCTTAGCACAAAGGCTGGCACTTAGTAGGTGCTCTAAATTAGGCCATTGTTGTTATTTATATTGTTATTTGTTTTTTAACCTCTGACCTTCTATTGTTAAGAATTATGTTAGCAGATTGTCTACTATTTGGTTCTTTACAGGTGAGGAACATGAAGCATAAAAAGGTCAATCAAGGGATCTGCTTGGCCGGCTGTGAGAAACAGATGTGACAAAAGTAGTTCTGGAAGCTTCCTCAGTGCCTGTATACGGCTAGATCACTTCTCTGCTCAGCCAGACCATATTACAAATACACACCTCAGCACAACAAATGCATTGACTGGTGTGCCATGCTCATCCGGATTAATTTAATGTGCTTGGAGTCTTGTCCATATTTTTCTATCCCCAGTTTTCCAACAAATTCATGTCAAGCTGTTATTTTAATCATTTTGTAAACAAAATCTGGCCTTAATGAAATACAAAATAAAAGCAATAGCGCAATAAGCTTATATTACCCTCTACACCCTTCAGTCGGCCCAGACAGGAGAGCTGATGAGCACTCCTCTCTCATCTTGGAGCTGATCTTAGAGCTCATGGACCGGGGATGAGAGATCACAGTTTGAGATTAGGGATCACAGGGCTGATGTGGGTGGGGAAGAGGGGGTGGGCAGAATTTCTGGAAGAGTTCCATCAGAAGATAGGAAAAGCAAGCAGGGAGTTAGGAGCATCCACCTGAGTACTTTGGGAACAGGCTGGACTTAGGGCAAGTACTTGGCAGCTCATGAGGAAGGAATGCTGTTTGAGCCAGGACCACACTGCTTGTTCAGGGGCCGTGCGTATCCCTGGGAGTGCGCTTCTATATACTGTCTGTAGTTGGGAACTCTGGGCTGAGCTGGGATGGCTTGGCTCCTTTCTATCCTCCTCCATCTTCAACCCCCAAATACCTGGAGGACTGGAGGGGCCCTTTTAAACTTTCGTGGCAGGCAGAATTCTAAGACGGTCCCAAGATTTCCTGCCCCCGGTATATGAGCCCTGCATAATCCAGAGACTGTGAATTACTCCCATGATTAGGTTATATTATATGTCACAGTTGACTCCGAGAAAGGGAGATCATATGAGTGGTCCTAACCTAACCACATGAACCCTTTAAATTTGGGTCTAGAGGTCAGAGTGGCAGGGAGTCAGAGATTCAAAGTGAGAAATATTTGGGTGCCATTGCTGGCTTGAAGATGGAGGGAGCCATGGGGCAAGACATGTGGGCAGCCTATAGAAGCCGAACAGTCAACGAGCAAATGAGAACCTCAGTCCTACAATCACAGGGAACTGAATTCTTCCAACCACAAGACTGAGCTGGAAAGTAAGATTTCTCCCAGAACTTCCAGATGAGCACTCAGCCTGGCTGATACCTTGATTTCAAGTATTTACCTTGCAATACACTGAGCAGAGAATCCCACCATCCTGTGCTGGACTTCTGACCTACAGGTCTGTGAGCCACTACGTGTTGTTTTAAGCTGCAAACTTTGCAGTAATCTGTTATGCAACAATAGGAAACCAACACAACCTTCTCCCCTCTCTTTCCTTTATGAGCCAGAGCTCATTTTCAACACACTCTTTTGCCTTGGGAGAAATATCTGCCTGACCTTAGAACCGATAACAGTTGAATTTCTCCTGAGCAAGTGAGATCAGTTTTCAGCCCCCTGGAAACCATGAACTGTATAACTGGCCTTCTTCCTTTTTCAGCAAGGGCCACCTGAACACATAGAGATCAGCCCCCACCACAGACCCTGTAAAACATGTGCCCACCATTGTCATGGGCACATTCACCTGATCCTGGAGCCCTACTCTTCACTGGCTAAAAGTACATGCTCATGTATTCTGCAAACGGTCTGAAATCCTTTCTGGAGCAAGGCAGAGCATGTGTGCATGCACACACACACACACACACACACACACACATTTTCCCTGTGTTTCCAGACTTTTTGTACACTTTGTAGGGGCAAGAAATTGGCAGCTCATGATTAACACTTGTATCCACTGCTTTAACATATAAACTATATTACTTGGAAATAAAACTGACCTACTTTCTAAAATGAATTTATTCTGTTTCCCGACTTTTTGAAAACGCGTGTATGTATAATACACATCACATAGAATAATTTATGTTATATATTATACGCATGAGACTTACCTCTCTAGTCTCCTGGGATCATAACCTCGCCTTAAGTAACAATCCTTTTATGACCCCACATTCCTTCCATACCTGCAACCATTCTGTGTGCTTATGCATTGGTCAGTCATGCTTTTATTAAAGTCAAACCATGCCAGAATATACTCTGAAAGCCAGAATTTGGGACAGCAGTTGGGGGAAGGTGCCACAAAAGTACATGACAGGGGGAAGGGCAGTTAGAGTGGTGGGCCGGGGGCTGCTGTGTGCGTCACAGGGGGAGGCTCACCCAATGTCATCTCTCCTGAGGGCCTGTGAATGCCACAGGGGATGTGGCATCTTCCGTTAAGGAACTGATCTTTGACAGACAGAGCAACAGGTTGCTTCAATACCCTGTAGTTGGAGGTATGGCCGAAGTTTGCTCCAGAGGCTGAACATTCCTGAACTGGGTATCTCTGGATGAGAAGGAATGAGCCAGGGGAGGAAGGATGCTGTAGGTGGAGGGGATCTCAGCCGCAAGGCAGGAGATGCAGACCAGCCTGGTATTCCGGGAGCCACCAGTCCTGCCACATCCCTGTGCTGGAATGTGTGGTGGCTGTGAGGCTCTGCAGGAGACAGGAAACGGAGGCTGGTTGTGCCATGTTTTGGACATTTTAATTTATTGGTGTTTTATTTTTACTTTTTATTGTGGTCTATGTTTACGAATTTGAACTTTACCCTATAGGCAAGAGAAAGCCACTGAAAGTTTTGTTTTGTTATTTTTTGTTAAATAATGCTTTTATTTGAATGATAAATCTCACTTTAAAAAGTAATACACACTCATTGCAGACGACAGGAGATACTCTGGCTCGGGGAAAGCAATGCTGAGATTGTGCGCTGAAGCCCCGCTTAGCCACGGCCTGGAGGCGGCACTGGGGTTTTCTGTAGGGGCACCAGGCCCGGGGAGGCAGACCCTCTGGGTGCATGACTGGCATGCGTCCTTTTTAAAGCTCCCCAGGTGAGTCCAGGGTGCACTCCAGGCTGAGAACCATGAAGTGAGAAGGCACAAGATGGAAGCAGAGAGGCTAATTTGGAGCAGCTGCAATGGTTGAAGTAAATAGCAGTGAGGGGCCTAAAAATGTGATGGGATGATGGAGAGAAGGGGGCCTGTACCGTTCGGTGGTAAATGGGTGGAACCCGGTGACTAGAAGAGGACACTGAGGAAAAGAGAGGAGTCCCTTTAAGTGATCTCTTTCTTTGTATTCTTTTTGAATTTAGAATCTGTTTCTTACAGATTATGAAATTCCTCAAAATCATTGTCCTTCCAGGCCTGAGTTTTGTCCTTTACCACCAGCAAGTCTGGCTAAGGATGCACGAGTGACAAGAGTTAGCTCTTTGCATCTAAGCATATGAGGTTGGAAGCAGAAACTGCTTTAACTCTATTTTTTAAAAACAGCTATGAAGTTAATTTACCACGAAACCTTTGGTAAACTAAAGCACAGGAAGTATGTCAATTGCTGTTCCATCCAGGTCAAAGAGTGTGTTTAGTGAAACGAAAGGACAGCCTTTTGCACAGAGCTCTTTGCAGCCACCCACTGCCTCTGACCGAACAGAGGAGCAGCATGAGGGACCATCCAGAGAGGGATGGGCATGGTTCATCCATGTGAGTGTATGGCGGCAACGTGACAATCTTTACTCCTCACTAGATGAAAGATATTCCTGAAAAGATGCCTATAAAATGATTTTGCTTCCACACAAACCTTTTCCCTCTCCCTGACTTGCTTTAAAACTTCTAAGATGTATTCCCAGGTAAAGATATATTTAAGTTCTAGGCAAAAACAGTGTTTCTCTCTAGTGCAATGTCTTTTGTCCCATGACATGCCACAGGGATGCTCATCTCCCGAGAAATGCTAGGAAAAGCCCATAGGGTCCAAGGACAGGCCTGTTAGCCCCCCAGCGCTCTGCCACCTCAGGGGCCCCTGGCACCCCAGCAGCCGCAGCCGTCCCTCCAGATGCGTGTGGGGCTCCTACTCCCTATAAGTGATGAGCGATCGTGGGATGAGTGGGTACCTCCCCTTCTCTCACATATGGCAGAAGACTTCTTGCTCTTCCATTAAATACTGGGCAGCATCTGAGAACCCCACACCAACCCCCTTCTGCATTCCCGGGGGCCACGTGGAAAGCCACGGCCCCCGCTCTGTTGCCTAAATTGTGATTTTCGAAGACAAAGTCTCTAACAAGACTCACTTGTGCTCTAGAAGTAATCTATAGTACTTCTGATCCAGTGCTTTTCTTCCATATTTGTTAAAATAAAATAAACAGTTCAGCCACCATTTTGAACTACTCATCCATCCATCTGTTCATCCATTCATCCATTTATTTCACAGGTACTATGCCAGGGGCAGTGAATTCCTTTAAAAAAAATTGGCTTGAAGGAAGGAATTAAGCCCTTGCCTATAGACAGTAACTCACTATTTTGGGGACTTTCAAACTTTCCATATATTGTCCAAATATGCATTTAGCTTCTCTATATCATACTGATACTGAAATCTATGTATTTTGCAACCAGAGAGCTGGCGTACTTCCACAGAGAGACAGTTATAGAATCAGCTCATGAGACTCAATAGAAATGAACTCTTACTGTGTACTTACCATCCGCTGGGCAAGTGCTGAGAACATCAGAGGCATCATTTCACCTCATCCTCATCCACAACCTTTCAACAGTCCTGTGAAATGGGTCCCATTTTTACCACCCATCTATTTCATTGTAGATTCATAAATAGAGCCTCAAAGAAATTAAATAACTTGTCCAAGGCCACCAAGTTATTAAGTGGCCTGTGCAGGGCTTGGACCAGGCCCACTGGGTACAAATATTTTATGGAGTGCCAGGTGCTGGCCTAGCTGGTGCTGGGGAACAGCCCTGAACAGGGTAGGCAGGCCCATCCCTGACCCCAGAGGTCATGTCTTTAATAGGGGGGCAAACATAAACAAATTACAACACAAGCAGCGTGAACAAAAGCAGACATGGTAGAGAATGGAGAGTGACTGGAGGCGTGTGGAGAAAATTTGAGACACAGGGTCATGGAAGGCCACTCCTCGGAAGTGGCATTTGAGAAAAGTACTAAATGAAGAGAAGGAGTAAATCATTTAACTATCTGGGAGAAATGTTCCAACCAGAGAAACATGACGTGTGAAGGCCCTGGGGGCAGATGAGCTTGCTGCATCCAAGGGTCAGAAAGACAACCAGTGGGGCCGGCCCGGTGGTGCAGTGGTTAAGTTTGCATGTTCCGCTTTGGCAGCCCGAGTTCGCTGGTTCAGATCCCAGCTGTGGACACGGCACCGCTTGGCAAGCCATGCTGTGGCAGGCGTCCCACAAATAAAGTAGAGGAAGATGGGCATGGATGTTAGTTCAGGGCAGTCTTCCTCAGCAAAAAAGAGGAGGATTGGTAGCAGATGTTAGCTCAGGGCTAACCCTCCTCAAAAAAAAAAAAATAATAATAATAAAAATTAAAAAAACAAAGAAAGACAACCAGTGAGGCCAGAATGAAGTGGAATAGGAGGTGGTGGCGTAGGCAGAGGGAGAGCAGCTAGGACTTGAAGGCTCCAGAAAGAATGCTGTGGAAAGAAAGCCAGTTTCGAGCAGAGATGTTATGTGCTGAGATGGGAAAGGTGGAGAAGAGAGGAGAACTGGCAATGTAGGAGAGAGATAATAGGCTCCAGTTAAATTCAAGGAACTCTTTAAAACAAGCTGTTAGTGATTATGTGTAAATGCATCCATTCGGATGTATAAATAAATGCATCAATACACCGAAGCATTAACGCTAAAGTTCTACTAACCTCCTCTGAAATGTAGTCATCTTTGGGTACTGACAGAGCAGCCATTTTTCCTAAACGATGGTTGCAGTCAAGAGTGCGGACAGAGGGATGATCCACAGAGGGGCGGGATGAGAAGACCCCGAGGATCAGACTTGTGCTTCCGACCCAGGGCTGCCCGACAAGTCTGCCTTCCCTTTGGCAGGAGCACAGATAGGGGCCTTTACACCCTGGCAACATGCCTGAGCACTTGGCTGACTTAAGGGCCTCTGCCATCTTTGTTAAAAGCAACACAGGAAAACTCCAAAGGAGAAAAAAAATTCATTTCTGTGGGTTAAAATGCAAGGATTTGATTCTGACTTTTTGGGACTCTTTCATGAAAAACACTGGAGAAGACGCCTGATCTGAAGCGCTGGTCCTGGCTCCTCGGTCAGCCGCAGCACCTTAAATCCAGGGGCCCTTCACGGCCCAGTTCCGGTGGCTGAAGGAGGTGGGACTGGGACCTTAATGATCTACCAGGAGCCGAGATTAATTATTGTGAGGGGGCAGGGTGAGGTTGCACAGTGAACAGCGAAGTCTTGAGTAAGCGTATTTTGAAGGCTTCGCAACTTGGGTCAGTCTTATTATGTGTTTTGAAGCAAAGAAACCAAGAGATCAGATTAATCCACTTGTTAGTCAACCTGACCTTCACCTTCCTTGTAGGCCAAGAAAGGCAGAAGGACTGACAGCAGCTTGCTGCACGTGATACCTGCAGAAGACAAAATAAAGTTTGAAAACGTGGTTGGCAAAAGGGAAAGGTGGGCACCCTGGATGGGAGAGGACGCTGGCCTGGGTTGCCTTCTCTCTGGCCCACATCAAACCACGTGTGGCCAGGGGTTATTCTTCTGCTTGAAGAGGGGAGGAACTGAGTCCCAGGTGTCTCTGATCTACCAGAAAGCTTTACGCACTGCATTCATTCATCTGCTTATGAGTCCGATTCCATTTACTCATGTCAGCTCTGTGAGATCCTTGCGAAGTAAGAATCTCCTTTCTCTCAAGACTTTTTCCTTGAAGGGAAGTTTTTTCCAGAGTGTGACCCTTGAGTTAAACACTGGAGCTGAAAGTTGCAAATCTGGAATCAGGAATTTTGGATTTGAAATTTCTTATCCTTCAACGAAGTGGTAATAAAAAGAGTTTTTATAGAAAGGCCCTTTAG
The DNA here is from genome assembly GCF_021613505.1 of Equus quagga. Lineage (NCBI taxonomy): Eukaryota > Metazoa > Chordata > Mammalia > Perissodactyla > Equidae > Equus > Equus quagga. The sequence continues at coordinate 39,945,695 of NC_060274.1, read as the reverse complement.
GATTTAAAAACCAGAATGATCTCTTTAGCTAGTCTTTTGCCAACCTGATGGCCATTTATTGGGCACTAAATGTGTAAAAGGCACTGTGCCAGACGGCCACGAGAGTCAACATAACCCAGACGCTGGCTGAGACCCCGACCGCCCCCCGGAGACTTGTCAAGTTTACTCCAAACACTGGCTCCAGGGCCAGAGATAATCAAAAACCCTTAATTTCTCTATTTTCCTGAGGCTTCTTGAGTGGGGAATTATGGGTGATATTTTTCTTTTCGTTTACATGTATTTCCAAAGAGCATATACTATTTCTGCACTTTTTAAATGTTAAAAATAGTGACATCCTATATACTTATTTTGATCCTAATTTTAATTTTAAAAATCTCTAGTGTTTCGTGGCCAAGCATTGCAATGGATGAGTATATATTTGGTTTGCTGGACTGTGTTGGAGATAATCAAGGTCATGGAAATAAAAATAAAATGAAAAGAAAATTTCATATATATACAATTGTATATACAAATGTGCATATGTATATTTTTATTTATATGACCAGGGAGATGGGACTGGTGCTTTTAGATCAGGAGTCTTCTCTAGTGTTGTTTCATTAAAGAGTCCCCAAAATTAGAATCAAATCCTTGCATTTTAATGCATATACATATATATATATAAAACATTTTTTGTTATTATATAAATTTTATTATGTTATTATATAAAATGTTTTATATAAAAATAAAACGTTTTACAGATCGATAGCTATACGACTATTTCTGGAGCACAGACACTGTGAGCAGATGGCTGGAGTAGACTTTGTCAAGTCAGCCCAAAGAGACAGTGGGTCTCTGTTATGGACTAAATTGTGTCTCTCCCAAATGCATTTGTTGAAGCACTGACCCCCAATGCATTTGGAGATAGGGCCTTAAAGAGGTAATTAAGGTTAATAAGGTCTTGAGGGTGGGGCCTTAATCCAATAGCACTGGGGTCCTTATGAGAAGAGAGAGAGAGACACCAGCACATGAGCACATAGAGAAAAGGCAGTGTGAGGACAGAGGGAGAAGACAGCCATCTGCAAGCCAAGGAGAGAGGCCCCAGGAGAGACCAAACCTGCAGACGCCTTGACCTTGGACTTCCAGCTTCCAGAACTTTGAGAAAAGCAATGTGTGTTGTTTAAGCCCCACAGTCTGTGGTATTCTGTTACGGCAGCCCTAGCCCACTGAGCCAGTCACCATGGTTAGTCCTCCTCGCGGCTCAGGGACCCTTTACAAACCAGTCAGGAAGTGTTGGTGAAGCTTAGTGACATAACAAGACACATTCCAACGGATTCCCTCTAACAAGCTACATTGTCAACCTCAACAGATCAAACCCACACGCGCAATCACTGCCTTTTGGTGTAAACAAATATTCCTGACCATGGCAAATCTTGCTATTTAAAGAGTTTTTTTTAAAAAATGCCTTTTGATTATTGAGGTAAAGTGTTTTTTGCTTAATCCATTCACGCAATAAATCATATAATATATATTTGAATAATAAGATAATAACGAACCTTGCAATTATTTTGCCTTATCTCTTCATAGCTAACCAGCTTCCTTATTCACTACCAGTCTCTTCCATCCACAGCTTCCTGGAACCCGAAATTGTCTCTTTGATGTGTGGGCAATTTCTGTCTTCTTACATGCTTGAGAATATCTGCCTTCCGTTGCCCTCACACATCTTTGACCACTGGCACAGTAGAAAACAAAGTGTTTCCTTTAAATAGTCATCTTGCCAAGTTTAGGGCTGGGGAGAGGACTTTCAAAGTTTCTTGGCTTTTGTTATTTTCTAGGTATCCTGACATTTTCTCCTGCTTATTTATAGGATTCTTCAGTTTGAAAATTCTTCCAGAAATACCTGACCATGTAGTTCCATGAGCTTGCTGCATTATTTTTTCTTCTTATTTGTGTGTTTACTGAATTTTCTACCATGAACATATGCATGTATTTTATTATATAAATTCTAGTATTTGAAATATGATTAGGGCTTTCTATTTTAAGTCTGAAGTGCATTTTTTTAATATCAGAAAATATTTTCATCTTTTATTTCATTGGCTATTACTTTTTTCTATGTATTTTCTTTTCTGGAAATTCCAATTGTCCAAAGATTTGATCTCTAGGTCTCTTTTATTCTCTCTCTTTTCATCTCCTATTCCTGCTGGGCTTGGGGTGAATTTTCTCAGTTTGTTTTCTAATTCAGTAATTCCTTGGCCTGTGGTTTCTAAGTCACGCCTCTATAACAGTGAGCCAAAAGGTGGCCCGGTCAACTCCTCACTGTCCCTTCTTACCTCTCATCACTCTCTTATGAGGTTTCAAAGACGCAATGTTCTTTTGAATCATGTTGAGAACATAAGTGAAATTTTCTAGGATTTCCATCTGTTCATTGCATTGAATTTACTCCAGAAGGAGCCAAACTCTGTGTTTTCTTAACGTTTCTCTTCATCCGAACCACAGAATACTTTTTATAGATAATGAGCGACAATAACATCCTTCAATGCAAGGAAAGCAACGACAAGCAATTTTCCTGCCCAAAATACCAATGGAGTCCTCCCTAAAAATATCTACACCAAGCAACCCGAGAGTCCATCGATGGATGAGGAATGGGTAAACAAATGTGGGATATGCATACAAGAGAATGTTGCTCAGCCTTTAAAAGGAAGAAATTTCTGACACATGCTACAACATGGATGAACTTTGAAGACAATCACAAAAGGACAAACACTGAATGATTCCACTTATATGAGACGCCTAGAGCAGTCTATTTACAGAGACAGCAGTCAAGGTAGTTGCCAGGGCCTGGGGAGAGGTGGAAAGGGGCGTGTTGAATGGGTACAGAGCTTCAGTTTGGGAAGATGAAAAAGCTCTGGAGATGGATGGTGGTGATGGTTGCACAATAATGTGGAAGTAATTAATGATAGTGAACGGTACACTTAAAAATGGTTAAAATGGTAAATATTGTTATATATATTTTACCACAATGAAAAAACATTTTTTTTAAGGAATCTATTGTTAGAAAATACAAACAGGTAAAAAAGGAAAGAAATCCATTGTTGGAGAACATAAACAGGTAAAAATAGGTTCAGAATAATAAGTGAATGCCCGCTCATGAAGACACTCACCCCACCCTCACAAAATCCTTAGAGGTAGCCATTGTTACTCATTTCTTATTATCCTTTCCTGAAAATAATTTTATACTTACCTTTCTAACTATTAATAAAAATTTTACATAAGTAGGGTAATATTAAAAGCACTGTTCTATGCCTTGCTTTTTCACTTGATAAAACATATTGAGGAACTTTCCCCATAATCACCATTGGATGCCCTCATTCTTCTACCCTTGGGCTGTAACATCCAGTCTTGCAAATGTGGACAATTTGGTTTCCTTGTTGTTGCTATTCCCACAATGCAGCAACGAATGTTCTTGTACTTATATCTCAAAGATCTTTTGCAAATACGCCCAAGAAAAATTTTGATAAATTTTATATATATTGCCAAATTGCCTCAAGAAAAATGGACCCAATAGCATACACACGCTTCTCCCACAGCCTCATCATCCCTGGGTGCCATAGAAATTTTTAATTTTTGCTTTCTGATTGAAGCACTTTTTTTTTTTTGAATTGACTTTATTCTTCAAAAGCAGTTCTAAGTTCACAGCAAAACTGAACAGAAAGCACAGAGAGTTCCTCCATACTCCCTGCTCCTACACATGCATGACCTCCTCCGTTATCAACATCCCCCACCACAATGGTACATTTGTTACAACTGATGAACGTACATTCATGCATAGTTATTACCCAAAGTCCCTGGTTTTCATTAGGGCTTACTCTTGGTGTTGTACATTTCATGGGTTTGAACAAACGTATAATAATATGTATGTATCCACCATTATAGTATGATGTGGAATAGTTTCACTGCCCTCAAAATCTCTGTGCCTCTCCTGTTCAGCTCTCCCTCCCCGCAACCACTGGCAACCGCTCATCTTTTTACTGCTTCTATGGTTTTGCCTTTTCCAGAATGTCATTCAGTTGGAATCATAAGGCATGCAACCTTTTTAGATTGGGTTCTTTCACTTAGTAATATTCATTTAAGATTCTTCCATGCCTTTTCATAGCTTGATAGCGCATAATAATAGTCTATGATCCAGATGTACCATAGTTTCTTTATCTACTCCCCTACTAAAGGACATCTTGGTTGCTTCCAAGGTTTTGCAATTATGAATAAAGCTGCGGTAAACATCTGTGTGCAGGTTTCTGTATGGACTTAAGTTTTCAGCCCATTTGGGTAAACACTAAAGAGTGTGATCACTGGGATCACATGATAAGAGTATGTCTGGTTTTGTAAGAAACTGCCAAACCGTCTCCCAAAGTAGCTGCACCATTTTGCATTCCCCCCAGCAATGAAAGTGAGTTCCTGCTGCCTCACATCCTCACCAGCATTTGGTGTTGCCAGTGTTTCGGATTTTAGTCATTCCAACAGGTGTGTAGTGATATCTCATCGTCGTTTTAACTTGCATTTCCCTGATGACATATGATGCGGAGCGTCTTTTAACATGCTTATTTGCCATCTGTATATGTTCTTTAGTCAGGTCTCTGTTTAGATCTTTTGCCCATTTTTAAATTGAGTTGTTCATTTTCTTATTGTTGAGTTTTAAGAGTTCTTTGGATATTTTGGATAACAGTCTTTTATCAGATATGTCTTTTGTAAATATTTTCTCCCAGTGTGGCTTGTCTTCTCATTCTCTCTCTCTCTCTCTTTTTTTGAGGAAGATTAGCTCTGAGCTAACATCTGCTGCCAATCCTCCTCTTTTTGCTGAGGAAGACTGGCCCTGAGCTAACATCTGTGCCCATCTTTCTCTACTTTACATGCAGGATGCCTGCCACAGCATGGCTTGCCAAGTGGTGTGCAAGTCCCCAACTGGGATCTGAACCGGCGAACCCCGGGCCGCCGAAGCGGAACATGCGCACTTAACCGCTGCGCCACCAGGCTGGCCCCTCAGATGCCTTTTTTGTATCTATGGAGACGGTGATGTGGCTTTCTATTAATAAAGTTTATTGTAGTAATAGCTTTCTGAATATTGAGGCAACATTATAACCTGGGCATGATGCTCATGTAGTCCAATTATTTTAAGGTACTTTTGAAATCTATTTGCCAATATGTAACTTACGGTTTTTATGTTTATATTTATCAATAAGACTGGCCTATAGTTTTCCAGTTTAGTGCTATCTTTGGCAATTCTGGTGTCAGTGTTATGGTGGCTAAGGAAAATTATTTTGGAAGCTTCTTTTCTTTCCTTTTGCTCTAGAAAGTTTAAATCATATCAGATTTATCAGTACCTCAATCATTTGAAAGCCTCCACCTATGAATTCATCCATTTTGCTTTGTTTTAGGGAAAACAAACATTTTTTTGATTTGCTTACTCTGTGCCAGACTCCTTGCCTCTAATCCCTGAGAAGTTAACATTTGTATCCTGCTGCAGAAAAAGAATAAAAAGCCTTCCATTTAAGAGGTCTTCATTTAATTTTCATGTCCTCCTGTAGCTGGCTCATTGGATATATTTATGTGAAGATTCATCTCTTTTCTAGGTCTGGATCTCTTACCTAGGTATTTACTACCTGTTTCCTTTCAGGAAGAACATTCCTGGCTTTATAGAGAATTGCCAAAGACTAGAATATTTACTCCAATAAAGGCAAAAGTAGACGTGTAACAGTACAAAGCCTGATAAATTCGGTCTCCACATCAGCAAAGAGTGACATTGGTGTTTCCTGTAACTGTGGCCCCTAAGCTTTCTGAGACCACGAACCCTGTGAATCTGATGAATGCCTTGGATCCACTCCCCAGGAACAGGCACAAACACATCCACATAACATCAGGGCTTCACAGATATCCCGACTCCCATGTAAGAACACGGCTCTTAGAAACATGGAGAGGATTTCCACTTTCTATTAGTGATTTGCTTCTGATTTTTTTCTAATGTGGTTTCTACAGAAAATCAAACTTGAAGAGAAGGTTTAGAACTAACCATTGGTGATCGCAGAATATGATTTGGCGTTTTGCTTCTTGTACCCTAGAAAGGAAGGATGTAAACCATCCCTGCACTAAGGGAGCTGAAACAAGGCTGGTGGGAAAGCTTATCAGGGAACAACACCTCCAGACTGAGGACCCCAAAATGCCACTTTAGAGTGAACTTTAACCTCTTCTCCTAAAACTGAACACATTTCTTAATGTTGGGCCAGGATGGAATCCAAACTTCCGGGGTCCCTCGAGTTGTGATGGTGGGCAGGGCCCAGGTAGATTCTCTACGAAACGATGCCTAACGTGGCTTTGACTTCCCTTCCTCTTCTTTCTCTTCTAGAAGCACAAGGCTACCTGATGTGTTAACCAAAATACAAATGTCTAAATGTCTCCCTGCTTTAGTCTAATCAAAATTTCAAAGTATTTTTGCTGAAGATGCACACGTGAGCAACGTGACCTTACACTCGGGGTGCAATTAGCATAGAAAAAATAAAGGGCTTGATCAGGAATCCTAGATACGGTGTGCACATGATTTGGTCCACTCCACCTAGAAAGCCTTCCTTCACCTTCTGGGCCTGCCCATCCTGGGTCTTCCCAGAGTGCCCTGTATGTCCACTCCCACAGTGCTTAGAATGGTCCCTTGTTATTGTCTGTTTTCTTGTCTCTCTCCCCACTGCTCACTTATTCCCACCCCAGGCAGATGGTTTCATGAGGATGAGGATTTATCTTGTTCAGTTTTGTACGCTTAGTGGTTAGCAGAGAAGAGCTCACTCATAAATATTTCCTGAATAAATAAATGAATTATTGAAGCCATAGGCTTCCCAGGCTTTACAAAGATGTAAAAATAACTATGTTCGGAGCAAACTTCCAGGGTTGGGGATCAGAGTACCGCATGTCTTGGGGGAGCCGCGGGTGCTGAGGAGGTGGGAGTGGGTTCTGGAGAAAGAGGATTAGAGGCAGCAGGCTCCGAGCACCGTAAAACAATTTGCCAGATTAGCAGGAACCAAAATATGGCTGTGGATTTTCAGCTCAAGAAATGACTTCTTATGCCAATATCTAACCACCCACTTCTCTCTCTCCCCCTTAGCAACTCCTTTCCCATTCCACCCTTGACTTTGTGCAATTGAGACAGAGTTCAAAGTTACAATAGTCAGGAGATTTGTAAAACACCTCCTTCCAAAATCATTCTAAAGCTCTCTAGTAATGTCTGAGCAATGTCGATCCTTAGTGTGTAAATAAAGCATGTGTGCAATTTTAGCTCAAGCACTCAAGTTTACATTTATTGCATTTTATCTGTAGCATTTGACTGACAGCTTCTACAAATCAAAATGTTTTCTTAAATTCTCCCCCAAGGAAAGGCTAACAGAAATATATATGAAGGAAAGAAATGAAAAATTAGACTGCTGTGCCATATATTACTTCAGACTTTTGTTCTCCTAGTGTAACTGGGATTATTTTATTTAGAAACTGATTTTCAGAATATTAGGGGCTGAGTCACAGACTTTTGTCTCATCGTAGGACTGCGGATGAAGTTCCATTTTAGTGTCTGGTTTCATAAGTACCGGGGACATATTGCAAAACTAAATTATGAACATGTTGGTGAGGCAAGAGGCAAAACAGAATTAGTTCACAAAAGGCTCCTAGGGCTATTATAAAATCCTAGTCATAAAATAAATGTCGTGTCATCTTCCCGAAACATCATGGGGCCAGGTTTCCAGAATTAGGACTGGAAATAAGGGCAGATTTAAGAATACGATTGTAGGGCATGAATCCGGTGAGATCATGAAAGGCTCAGTTCTGACTAAATCCTTAAAAGGCCCTGTTTTCTTATGATTTATGGAAAATGGCTCTGAACTCTTCCCAAGTCCCTCTCTCATTGTGTAGAAGCAATTCTTGACATAACACAACTCATTCAAAATCGAAAATTATGAGAAAATAGCCCCGTGGGAAATGCTGCTGTCCCAAGGTTTGTTTAAGGCCACCTCTGACTGGAGGGCTATGAACCCACTGCCCAGAGTCTTGAGGATCTCAATGCTAGGGTCCCTCCTTACTAGAGCAGTACAGTCCACCCCAGTTAAAAAGAGAAGATGAACTCTGTTCTCCTCCATTCATTTTTTGGATACTCCCTCTTGGTGCATTTTGGCGTGAAGATGAGTCTCCATGTGGACGCACAGGATGAAGGGGATCCTTTGATAAATTGGGACAGCTTCACCCCAACATTGATGACGTTATGACTGATGCTTATCAAGAGTGGCTTCAATCAACAAGTGGTCTTACCACTTCATCTCTGCCAAATACAAGGGCACAAGATCATCTATTGTGAAACCAAGGTGCCTTCCAAATTCATTGGCTTATGTCTAACAATTCTAGCTAGCTGGTCACATCAGTCAGTGACCTGTGAATTAATTTTGCAACTAATTGGTTGGAGTATTTTCCGGGAAGCTTCATAACTTTAAAGTAGCTGTTCCATGGTCGTGACAAGAGATTTTCACATATTGAGGTATATGGGGTAACTTCGGGTTCAAAACTGATTCGGCTTGAACTAAAGAAGCCTGATTTATAGCCTATCAAACATACATCTGCTTTAACCATTAAAGTAAAGAATGCACTCTCTGAAGATAAGAATGCACACTTCCCCTCCTGCGCCCTATTGGTAACAGCCCATTGGTAACGCTGGGTATTAGTCTCTTTCTAGACATCAGGGTCCAGTTGATCTGCTAATTTGCAACTGAACACTTCTTTGAAACTTTGATGAATATGTATCCTGGGCGTGTTTAACGGATGTTCTTTGTTCTAAGAAGGTATAAGAGGGCACTGAAAACCATGCTTCTCCCGACTGCTTTCTTCCTTTCTGGAAAAGGCCATCCCAGGTTATAATCCTGTTTGGCTCAAGTAAAACTCACCTTATCTCTTTTATCTATAGAATGGTTATTGGTTACTTTGTGTTGACAGTTGCTTTATTATGACTTAAAATATTTTTTGAAAAGATCTGCTTTTAAAATTCCCAAGACAAATATTACTATGGCCAAGTGTAATAATTTAGAGCTCAGGGGATAGTGATCACCTGTTTGTCAGTGCAGGAGACCCAGACTATTTGTGGAGGAAAATCTTGACCTGATCTCACCTTAGAGTATGAATTTAGGCTGTATTCCTAGGGAAATGTCCTACTGAGTTGCTTTTTTTTTTTTAGGAGAATGTCAACTTTACCTCTGCTTAGGGGTCTGACAAAGCAAACGAATATTGAATATGAACTTATGAAAAGATGTTTCAAATTCTGGCAAAGAACTTTCCTTTGAACCTACGCTGTTCAATTACTATCAAAAGCTTGGCTGCAGGGGCACTGGGTTAAAGTGGTAGAAGAAGGAACGGAAACTGCCATGTTCATTTCCAATTTCTCACGGAAAAAGCTAGAAGTACAGAATACGTAAATAGATAGATAGACACAATAGCAATGTGAAGGAAGGATGAGAACAACCCAGAATAACGAAATCCTTGAAGGAATTTCCACAAATTTTGATGTTGACAAAGACAGAGAAAGAAATACATTCTTGGACTACACATGGTCTGGCCCCTAATCTGGGGGACTCCTAACACTAGGCCCCAGAGAAGGCAGGAATATAAAGTCCTCTGTCCGCCCCTCACTCTGCTGGCCTTACCCCAACTCCTCAGGCCCAGCCTCCTGAACCTGCCAGAGTCATCCTCCAACAGCTACCGATCTTCTGTATGCAGAGGCTACCGTTCCCAGGCCTTAGCACTGCTGGGGACGAGGGAAACACGTGGTGGCCACTGTACTGCGAAGCGAATCCTCCTCTGGGAAAGTCTTGGAAATTAGGCATGAGGAGTGGTGTGCTCAGGACTGGGAACACATCCTGAGCACAGTTACAGATGTGTCTGAATCTCCCTTCTGTAGGAGAATCCAGCAGGCAGAGGGAGTGCTCTCATCCTGTCCAGAAGATGCCCACCCTACCAGGAGATGCCTGCCCCAGATTTCTGTCCCTTGATGTATAAATGGGGAGAGGAAAAAACTATCATGGGGCTTATTAAGAGAGCCTGCGATGCACCAGGGGAAGGTAGCATGGGCAAAAGTACTAAGAGGAAGAGCTTACTTTTGAAAAGGATTTTCTACACAAAACAGAAGAACAATGTACAACATATGCTAAGTGCTCCCAGTAAGATACAAACAAAGCACAGGGTGAAATATGGAGAAAATGAAATCAATCAGATGTTCTTTAGACCTAACACAATTTAGGTTTCCTTCCCTACCGGGCCTGTGGCATTTCATACCCCTGTGCCCTTGCACACGCTGTCCCTTCTGCCAGCCAGGCCTTACTTCCCTCCTAGGCCTGGCAGAGTCCAATTCATGCTGCCTGACTCAGCCTACGTGCATCTCCTCTGAAAGTCTTCTCAGTGGCTGCAGGTCCGTCCTCACTCTACACATCAGCATGATGGGTTTTCACACTCCAGCACCAGACATTTCAGATGTATTATCACTTAGAGTATGAGTTCTCAATGACAGGCCTTAAGTCCCCAGACCAAACTGCAAAGGCTTATTTAACCCAGAAGGCTGCTAGATTATACTACTAACTGAACTGAGTTGCAAAAAGTGTAAGCTAGGTCTGATTCAGCCCCATCTCTGGATAGCCAAATGGTCACTTAGCCAAAATGATACTTTCCACCTGTCTCACAGATGTGCTGTGAAATCAACTAGAATAATGTAAGTAAAGCTCCTTTGAAAAGTGCACTGTGCTATAGAACCAGAAGGGCCTCTAACAGTTTAACCACAGTCATGCACTGCATCACGACGTTTTGGTCAATGACAGACCATGTGCACAATGGTGGTCCCATGAGATTAGTACCACATAGCCTAGGCGTGTAGTAGGCTGTGCCATCTAGGTTTGTGAGTACCCTCTATGATTTTCACACAACGACAAGTTCACCCAACCATGCGTTTCTCAGAACGTGTCCCTGTCATTAAGCGACATGCGACTGTATTGTAAAACCCAGCCGCACGTTAAAATAGTGTCTTGCAGGAAACCGTGTGCTCCCTTCTGCCACTCCTCCAAGTGCTCCTCTTCCAAAAGGCAGCGGGAGGACTACTCTCTGGTCCTGGCATCACATAGCCTTCATGATCGGGCTCTCACACGTGTCGGGATTAAGAAGAGAAACAAAAGCTGACTGTGGAGCGTATATTAAAGCATCAACCCAAGTGTCTACTGATTTACACGAGAGAGTCATTACGGAGATGACATCAGGGCAACACAACACGTCAACGCGTTTCAAGCTGTCTGCGTTTTAAGTACAAGCATTCATGGAGTAACAAAGAGGACTCAGGCTGACAGAGAATCAGTGCAGTCTCCTGAAACTTCCTGTCCAACAACATGACTGAATCACTTCATATGGTGTTTCCTCTTCTCAGATGTAAGTCCTTGTTTCTGGTGTCGGCAGCCCCTGGAAAGACTATGTTTGTTGACAGTTTATCCCGCTTCTATAGTGGGCTTGTCTAGAGTGCAACTCCACACCGTTTTCTGGGTAGCTGGCGTCTTGCTTTCTTTTAGGCTTACACTGGGTCTCTCTGTGATGATGTAGATCGCATTTTACATTGTTCTGAGAAGCAGGTTACATCTGGAATCGCCAGTAGGCTGAGTTCAGAGGAGCCAAACGCTCCAGAGAGCTTCCTCCAAAAAGAGCTTGCCTGATGATAAGGATTCGCCTGATTCCAGGGCTGGCCACACTCACAGCATCAGGCCTGAGCAGAAGGAAGTGAGGAACTCGCCTCTCCCCTTCCAGCCTTGAGCCAACAGGCCAGTCCTAGCACTGGACAAGGTCTATCTTTGCTGAGGGATCAATGTGTCTGACAAAAGACTGTCTCATCACATGACTTGCTGTGCTGTGGCGGAGCCAGCCACGCCTGCATCTGGAAGGCTTTTCTTGCATCAGCTCCACTCCCCTTCCTGCCTCCTTCCTTCTCTGTCTGTGGTGTGTTCAACACCTTCCTGCTTTGCCCACCTTGCCTCTGGTTCAATTCAGCCCCAACTCCAGCTTCGCTGCCTCTATTTAGCTGACCCTTCTGCCTTAACCATTGGCAACACATTATCAGGACCTCCTTGGCTTTTCCAGGAACCCTCTTTCGAGGATGGCCCATACAAATAGACTCAGAAAAGTTTTGTTCAGCCTCCCCGAGTCAGTAATTTTTAACTTACGTGAAAAGGAAAAGGAATGCCATTTGAAGGAGATTTCAGCCAACCTAACCAGGTGGACTGAGAACTAAGATAAGAAGCATCACAAAGAGAAAAAGTCGACTGTAATTGAGGAAAAGATGGCATCTGTTACCACAGTACTGAGCAAAGCCACAAAGCAGGGAACAAAAGACGGATTTCAACCCCTGATCTGTAATTAGCTGACTGTGTGAACTCAGGGACATGACTTAAGCTCTTTAGGTACAGTTTCCACATTTTCATAAGGAAAAAAAAAGGACCAGAGATTCTAGTCTTTTCTAGGCCTATCATTTTATAATTCTATGACTAAAATCAGTCGAAGAGTATAAACTCTATTCCAAAAATTTATTTATAAGCCTAAAAGGAAATTAAAACTTATGAAAATACAAATATTTAAAACCAAGGAATTAAAAAAAATGCATTCCAAAGAAAGACTTATTATTCACTGCTATTAAGCATAAGTCTATTAGAAACCTTTTGCTAGCTACTGAAGTGTATAACATTTCTCTAACAAAAAGCAGTATGAATTTTAATGTTTGCCTTCAGATCTTTTTTTTTTTTTTTTGAGAAAGATTAGCCCTGAGCTAAGCCTCCTCTTTTTGCTGAGGAAGACTGGCCCTGAGCTCACATCCGTGCCCATCTTCCTCTACTTCATACGTGGGACGCCTACCACAGCATGGCTCGCCAAGTAGTGCCATGTCTGCACCCAGGATCCGAACTGGCAAACCCCGGGCCCCTGAAGTGGAACATGCGCACTTAACCGCTGCACCACCGGCCGGCTACCGGATCTTATTTCTTTTTCAGTATTTTGAGATGTGTTTCTGTCTGTCAGTCTATCTATCTATTCATAATCTAGCAATATATCTCCACATATGTGTGTCCACCCACACACTCACTCACACACGCACACTAAAACATAAGAACAAAGTGGGAAAGTAAAGAAGCACCAGAGTTACGTCTGACCCAAGAGCAAGAGACGGGACTTACGGGAGCCGCCGAGTTTTTGACCGTGACGCTGGGGGTGGTGGCTCGCAGGGCTCCACTCACTCCGTGGTAGTATTTGAAGCAGATCTTAGTTTCAGCTGAAAGACAAAAATAAAATGGGACTAAGAAGAATAAAATATAACCCAGGAAGAGCAAGCCATGACCAGAGAGGACACCCACAAACTGGAACCTAATTCTTCCCAGGAGCCAGGCAGGCCACACCTGACAATGCTGGTTCAGCATGTGGCCTCATGGACAAGTCTGACTTCTTTCTAAAAATGTGTCATCAAGATTTGTTTTGGCCCTAGCATTTTTGCACCCAGGTGAAATCCATTCTGTAGACTTCTGAGCATCTACCCTATTCCATTAGAGGTTATTGATCTTAGACCCTTAGTTCTAAGCTTTTAGGTGGTTTGGTGCCCACCACGAGTCTGTTTTTTCTGTAATTTACTTCATTGTGATTAGTATCTTGGTAATTTGTAGGAAGACTTTGAGAAGTTGTTGAAATACATGGATGGGAGGCATATTTTCTAAACTCTGGTTCACATCAACAGTAACCTCTTTGCCTCACAATTTGTTTTTCTTCAAAGTTCTATAGATGGAAGCAGAAAAGATCGGGCCTCGGGGGAATCACTCTGGGTTTGAATTGCAGCTCCATGACTGACAATCTGTGAGACACTGAGCAAGTCACTTATCTTCCCTTTCCCCATGTTCCTTGTACAATAGAACTAACCATAATACCTGCCTCATAAGATGCTAGACAAGCAAATAAAAGTTCTTAGAATTCAACGAGGCGCTCAGTGAATGCTAGTGATGATGATGATGATTAGATGATAAGGCTAGGACGCCATTACTTTCTGGCATTTCATTGTGTAGAGGACAAAATCTGTGGCAAACCTGAGTTCAGGTCATTTGAAGGTGACCTGCTTTTCCCAAATGACTGTTTATAGGATTTTTTCTTTAGATCTGAAAAATTTACTGGACTATCTCTTAATTCCTTATATTAATTTTCTTTGGAACAACATGAGGAATCTCCAGTTTGAGATCCTGTTTCTCAAATCTAGGAATTTGCCTGCAATTATAATATTTAAAAAAATAATGTCTACAATTTTCTTAGCATGCATATTAAATATGACAATGAAAATATGGACAATGAAAAAAAGCATAAATAAAATACAAATCTTCTATGAGTGTTTTTTGCATACCTGAGAGTATAAACTTTATACAACAATACAGTTTGCTTTTTTGAAACAACATTATTAAATAAGCATGTTCAATTACTTAAAACTTTGTAGATAACATTCCTTGTTCTGTGGAATCACTTAATCAATTTGTAATTTGCAAATATTCCCCTATTTTTGGAAATTTGGGCTTTTCGCTAAAAATGAATGACTGTTTGAAAATTATTTTTAAGTTCGAGTTTGCTCCCGAGGATAATGGAGCAAAAATTGCTAGTTACCTGCCCAACACCCATTCTCCCTTTCCTCCTTAATGACAGAATCTTAGTTTTGTTTTGGATGGTAACGTCCAGCTAAAGTACTACATTTTGTAGCCCCCTTTGCAGATAACATTTATGTTGTTTGCCATTCTTATTTTGGGGTTTCTGTTATTTGTAGCTAAACCTAAACCTAACTGATACAGAAAGGTTCCTTGATGTAGGAAATATGAATATCGCAATGTTCTTTCTTAGAAGACATGAATATTGTAAGAATTCTCCGTTCCTGTGGTCAAATTGCTTTCCGAAAAGCACTTTACGCTTCCACCAGAAAATGTAACTCTGACCATCTTATAAAATCCTTGCTAGCATTAAACAGTGATTAAAAAATAAGTTTAAAATAGTATGTCATTATTATTTTTATTTCATTCATTCGATTACTAGTGAGATTAAACATTTTCCATCAATTTTTAATTAGCCATTTATATTTACTCTTTTTCATCCATTGAATTGTAGTTGCTAAGCTTTCCCACTGCCTGGACAAGGCCTCCTGTGTGCTCAACGTTGGGTGGACATGTTCTTACCTTAGATGTGTTGATACCTTGCATCATTCTTCCCCTACAGTGACTCT
Organism: Equus quagga; assembly: GCF_021613505.1. NCBI lineage: Eukaryota > Metazoa > Chordata > Mammalia > Perissodactyla > Equidae > Equus > Equus quagga. The sequence goes on along the minus strand of NC_060274.1, from coordinate 39,930,400 downwards.
GAATATCTGTTGACGGATTGCCTTTTAAGTTCTTGGTGGACAATCTTATAACCCAGTTGCCTGTTCTCCAAGACACCTCACCGTTGTCCCCACATTAGGTCTACACACCGAGATCCACTACTGTCTCAGCCTGAGAGGCAGATTTCTTGTAGGTTAGGGATCATGGAGGGACCCTGAGTAAAACAGTGAGCCACAGAGCTAGGTAACCACACTGAGTGGGTGTAGTTCAGAATGGGAGTCGCTCTGCCTGAAGGTGCCAGCGAGATCAGCATGGAGGGGCCAATGGCCTCACCCAAGCTCAGTTGGGCAGAAGGAAATTTTAAATAACAGGTGACCTGAACAGGCACTACTCACTTTCCTTTCAAGGGAGATTATTCCAATGGCTTTGAGTAAAAACGGTCAGGGAGATTACATACAATCTTGTATTGCTTCTATTGCTAGGTGAGCAGATGAGCACATATTTTGAGCCAAGAATTCATGGAAACCTTCACAGCATGGTAATCTTCTGAGAAATTGCTGGCAAAGTTTTTTTTTTTCTTAAGGAAAAGTTTTAATAGTCTGTTTCAGGATTTAGCAACTTGATTATTAAGAGATCTTCCTTTTGTTTAACCTAAATACTTTATATAATTTAAAATAATTTCCTATTCAAACTTGAAAGAGATATTAAATTATTTAAAATTTCCTCTTATTTAGGGGTGGGGTGTGAAGGGAATCCACAAATGTTAAAACACATGCAACAATATAATATATAAATAATACGCTGTATGGATTTTTAAAAACCACTTCATCTCACAAAATTCCATGCTACTTTGCTCTGCCTTTAGTGACAGCTACATTAAATTGCTCTGTTTAAGTAGCCCCACACTGAGTTTTTCCAGGAGAAGGAGACTGGGTATTATTTATCTTTCTATCTCCAGTATCATGTAACGTAAGGATCTTCCATAAATACCTGCTGAAAAATGACCAACGAACTATTGGTTCCATTTGATTGGCTTCACTGCCTTATTATTAACCCAGGAGCAGGTATAGCATCCTGTTGGGTCCTAATTCTTCATAGAGAACACAGATTTTCTATGGCCTAATATTACGTTACTTTTGGAATAGATTCAAGTATAGATAAGGAAATTGTCCCATTTTAGCTATTATTGCTCTCTCTGAGAAAAGTATCAAGGCTCAATGGCCAAGAAATATTACAGCATTGTTGGTTATTATTTCAGATACTTTATCTAAGGAGACCTACAGTAGTTCTAATCTTTCTCTGCTTGTCTAGTTAAAATAATAATAATTCAAAAATGCCATCAAAGTTTGAACACAAAGCATCTATGTTATAGTAGTTTTCTTGTTTATTCCTAGTAAACATGTATGTAGTAACAGAAGTTTAAGAAGGCAAAGTGATCTGAAGAAAGAGGGGGAATGTGGGATTGAATAGATGCAAGTTCAATTCTTGACTCACCTCTTATTAACAGAACGAGTCACACAGATTCTCTGAGCCTTTGTGTTAACGTAGAATGGCGATGCCATTGCCAACTTTGTACATATTGTTTCATGTACAGTTGTACAGAGCAGATGGAATGTGTGAAGCCTACCATACATGAGGTGGTCAACACATAGGAGTTTTACATGAGTTACTTTGCCTGTAGGTGATTGTGAGATCAGCATTTCTGATCATCAGAACTGTCCTGTGTAGTTGTTCAGGCACATCCTACATAAAGGTGTCTGACCAAGGAGTGAGTATGGGATCGAAATCTAGTCCATGCTCCACTCACCAGAGGGTGTAGGTCTTGCCCTTCCAGGAAGAGGTTTACAACTAAACACTGATAGGTTAATGGTGGCCCTGAAATAGGTCTCCTCATAACATTTTGGTTACTTTGGCCTGGCACATGATCTGTTTTCAAATTTGGGCAGGAGTGGCTAGCTCATTCACAAAGTGGAATAAAACTGAAGTTTCTACCTCTACAAATATGTATGATTGCAGTTATAATTTTTTTAGCACATGTATTCAGAAAGTATAGACTGTTTCACTTCCCATATCACTTAAAGAAACAAAAACATTGTTGTTTTTCCCATCCCTTCTTGAAGGATTAGCAGGCCTGCTGTAGCATTTGAGACATCAGTATGCAATGACGGTAGCAGACCTGGCATAAGTATAATGTTCAATTAAATTTAAAAGTTATGACAAATTGGTCCTAACAGTTAATTAGCACTTAATATGCACCAGCCAATTCATACTATTTTAAAATTTGATCCTCACAAAATCCCTGTGAAGTAGGTAATTATTATTAACTTTTTTTGCAAATACTTAGCACAAAGGCTGGCATATAACAAGGCTTCAACAAATGTCATCTATCATTCCTATTTTACATCTAAGGAAAATGAGGCCAAAATGTAAAGCTGTTTGTACACGGTCACACAGGGAATTCATGGCAGCCAGGACTTAAGCAAATAACTTTTCACTTGGTGATTTGTCTTTTAAAAATTTTGAATAATTCAAGATTGTTGGCCAGCTAGCAAAAGCAATCTTCCACGTCCACTACTAGGTAATTCAGAGAACATCTAGAAGAGCGAAAAACCTGGAAATCAATCTGCCTGAAGTAGGGTTGCCAGATAAAATATAGGACACTCAGTTAAATTTGAGTTTCAGATAAACAGGGAATAAGTTTTTAGTATAGTCTGTCCCAGTTATTACATGGGACAGACTTATAAATAAAAAATATTCATTAAATATGCATAGAAAATATTCATTGTTTATCTCAAATTCAAATTTAATTAGAGGTCTTGCAATTGTTTCTCCCTAAAACTGGAAATCCTAGCCTGAAGGCATCAGAGACCTAGTGAGACAATGGAAAATATTGAGGACAGATCCAGAAGAAGAGAACTCGGAGATGAGTCCAGGATTTGGGGTGGCTGTTTCCCCAGCGGGGCTTGTGTTGATTCCAAAAAATGCAGCTGAGAGGCCGGGAAGGTGAAGAGAACTTCTGACAGACTTGCAGGGCTAAGAAGATAACACTTAAGAGTTCAATGCCTGCCAAACAGGAGGACTCTGGTAAATCCTTCAGGATTCAAGGTGGAACCCTGAACAGTCGAATAGATACATTATTGAGAAATACACCAGTCCTAGCCCTTCAAATCATCTCAAGTCTTGAAATTCAACGGAGGTTATTCTGGATTGCTACCTATAGCTGAGAAGGAAATGCAAATCCTCTCAGGAAGAAAATAACATCACTCTAAGCCTCAAATTACTTCTACAAGTTTTCATTTGCAATGGCCGGTTCTCAATTAATGCCGAGACAGGGCAATGTAAAAAGCAGCAATAGAAAGAGCAGGCGTTATGAGCAGAATCATAAGGCTGACATTGGAGTTATCAGACACAAGCTTTACTGAACATATACTTAAAACATTCAAGGAAGTAAAAGCTAAGATTGAAAATATCAGCAAAGAATGAAGTCTATAAAAAAAGAACCAAACAGAAATTCTGGATCTGAAAAACTACGGTTTTCAAATAGTATACTCAACGGATGGATTTAAAGCAGATTAAACAAAATACAGGAGAAAATTTAGGGAACTGGAACATAGGTGAGAAAAAAAAAAATCCAGAATGAAGCATACAGAGAAAAGGATGCAAAATATAGAAGAAAAGTGAGAAACATATGGGATACCAGGCGGTGGTCTAAAATACGTGTAAATTGGAATCCAAAAGGAAAGGAGAGAGACAGTGATGCAGAAGCTAAAAATTCTCCAAAAGTTATTAAAGACGTTGAGCCATACATTCAAAAAACCCTATGAATCAAAAAAGAACACAGCAGCCAGACATCACTGTAAAACCTCAAAAAAGAAGAAAGAAATCGCATCATCAGCCAATGAAGAACAGAGCTAGATTACTTTCACAGGAGCAACAATTAGACTGACAGATGTCATCTCAACATAAACAGAAACAATGGAAGATAAAAGAGCTGAAAGAAAATAACTGTCAACATGGAACTCTGCAACCAGTAAAAATATTCCTTGAGAATAAGATGATTACTCCTATTGCTATCCAGACATTGCACAAGTTACCAGCACCTGAATATCTGAAGTTCATAGCACGTTTTTAGCTATCTATATATTACGTCTGCAATGCAGAAATGCCCAGATGTGAAATGTCTTCCATTGTGAAGTCACTTATTTGTGCAGAAAGAAGCAAGTTATCTATGCAGTAACATTTGATACCAAGAACAAGAAACTTCGATCTAGTAATATTTCATTTACAAAATAGATGTGAGACAAATGGAAACCACATCCTCAAAAGCCAGGAAAAGCAATTTTAACTCAAGAAGCTACAATCACTGTGAAAGAGTCAGTGTCAACAGTTATCCAGGAAGAGTAATGGAAAGTACAGCATCTTCAAATGCTCAAAAAGATCAAAAAGCAATGGATAATCAGACAGAAATTAAATTTTGAGTCTGAAGAACATTTAGCTTCAGTAAGAAGAATTAGCATGAGCAGTATTTTCAAAGAAATAATCCACATTACTGGTATAAAACCTTAGGCCCCCTAGTCTATCCTACATGGCAATATGCTCATTTGTATTTGGCTTTTTTATTTAAAAATATGAATTAAACGGATTTTAAGAAATAAGTAGCTTAGAGAAAGGCTGTGACTTTTGATCAAAACAAAAGGAAGCAGGTCCGGCCCCATGGCCAAGTGGTTAAGTTCATGTGCTCCGCTTTGGCGGCCGAGGGTTTCACCGGTTGGGATCCTGGGCATGGACATGGCACCACTCATCGAACCATTCTGAGGTCATGTCCCACGTAGCACAACCAGAGGCACTCACAACTAGAAGATACAACTATGTACTGGGGGGCTTTGGAGAGAAGAAGAAGAAAACAAACAAACAAAAGGAAGGGTGAATAGCTTCCTAATAAATGGGAATAAATGGAATGAGTGTTCGTTGACAAGGCATCTGACGTTGAAGATTCCACTATGTAGGTAAAGATTTAACATTGGAAAATTATATTAGTTTAAAACTGATACTGCCTGTTGGATCTAGTTAAGGTAGAGTTTTAAATCTTCTCATGCATAGGGCCCTGGTTTTGGACCAACAGCAAAATGAAGCAGTCACCTTTTATACATGCTTGTCCTGTTATATTAAGTTTTAGCAGCTTGTATCCAAGAACTCATTCAAGAGAAGAAATTATATAAGTTTAAAAGCCATATTAAGTTGTACCAAAAAAAACTTTGCTCTACTATAAACAGCTCTGAAAAACATGGTGTTTTTATTTTGTACTTAAATGATATTTTTGTAGTAAAATTCTCATTAAGTTAATATATGACTCTAACAGAAAAAATAATCTTATTGCATTACATAATATCACACCGATTTGTCAAAATTTTGTAATTTGGTAAAGATATCATTTTAGTTAGATTTGCACTTCCAGAAGTGATTTAGAATGCTGTATTATGGACTGATTACATTAACTTTGTAATTTGACAATAATTGAAAAAAATAAAGTCATAAATTTTGAATAAACAGAGATGTTTGCATTCTCAAGCATTTCACATTTGCCTAGCTTATAAAAAGTGCCATGTGATAAAGTTCTATTTCTCTAACTGCTAAATTATGATTATCTGAGTGAAAAATGGTTAATTGCAACTGTTTTGAAGCAATTGTGATAACTGATACATGTTTTTTTATATGAAGAACTTTATATCATTTGACTAATTTCCTATTTAGAACAGCAGCATAAATCCCGGGTTAATGCTTTCAGATATGGTACCACAGCAAAAGTGGGAGATTGATCAAAATGCAGCATTATGTGAAATGACACTAGAATTCTAATTTATGGGAAATACTTATTTAAGGCATCAGAGGGCCAATTCCAAACTCAAAAACAATCCAATAAATGTATTTGTTTCCTACTTCAGTGCTGGTTGTTATCACCCCCTAGGTAGTGTTTCTGATCTCTGGGATCATCTCATGTCGAGTATTTGCTAAAAGGCAGTTAACGGACTTTCTCTTCCTGCTTGGACAGAGTAATTATAGCAGATTAACACTTCTGCTGCCAACTAGATAAGTTGGTTTTAAAACAAAATGTTTAAGGCACTGCAGGAGAATGGAAGCAACAGGGACTGCAAATTCTAGACAAGTGAAAAGACTGGTGAGATGAGCTGACAACATACAGCGCCTTTTCCCTGGTGGCAGAGAAACAGCAGAGCTGCTGATGGCCATGTGGGGCCTGAGGGACAGAACTAGAGACCCACAATATCCAGCTGGCTTTCCCTCAGACATTTGCTTAATCCTGAGCTTTTAAGGCAAAACACTGAAGCTGTAAATCATGAAAGCATCTGAAAAGTAGAGGCAAAATCTTCTGTCTTAGTACTGAGGAGACCCGGCAGAGAGACGGGCAAAGGACGGCTGCTGATGAGAACCCAGGGTCCCCTTGGAAAGCCCTAGAGGTGGGTCCACAGGAACAGGGCGAGATAGAGGGAGGCTGACACCTACCAAGCCTGGACTACACTTCATTAAGCTTACCTCTCATTGGGCCAAGGCCATTAGCATCCTCATTACTTAGAGAGGCAAACCCTCTCTAGGGGAAGATGCCATCACCAATGTCTCTAGAGTATTTCACACCCAATTTATAGTGATCAATAGAAAATTACCAAGTATGGTAAGAGACAGAAGCAAATGACCAAAAGCAGGAAAGAAAATGGAAACTGGATCCTGATATTGACATCATTAAACAACCGCTTCAAAAGAAACTATGATTTCTATATGCAGAAAATAGATAAAGTGTAGACTTTGCCAGAAAACTAGAACCAATAGAAAAGAATCGAATGTGGATTTTATTATTGAAAAACAGAAGAGCTGAAATTAAAGCTCTATAATGGTTAGCATCTATAATGGGGTTAACAGCAGATCAGATATAGCAGAAAAGGATTAGTGAACTGGAAGATGGATTGATAGAAATGATCCAGACTGAAGGAAGAGAGAGAAAAAAGGATGACAAATACGAGGTGAGAATTAGGGACAGACAGGACACAATGGAATAACTGGAGTTCCAAAGAATCAGGCAAAGCTGACTTTGGGGAAAATAAAAGTTTATCATCAAGCTTCAGCAGAAAAACAAAAATCACTCCTAAGCACCTCACAGTTAAACTGCTGAAATCCAAAGAGAAAGGGGAAAGTCTTAAAAGCATCAGAGAGAAGAGTGATGTCAGCAACACAGTTGAGTGAGCTGTTTCCTTTATCTCTCCTGCTTTGAGCTACAACTAAATGGACATTCATTGACCAACAGAGGATACCCACACAGCACAACAGGACACTTGAGAGACCCATGCAGTGATACATCTAAAGGTGGATGGACTGGCCCTCCAGAAAGTAGTGGAGATAGGTGAGCACTCCCCAGTCCTTCCCCAGCAGCCCTGTGCACACCCGCAAATGCTTTCCCAACTGGTGTAAGCACCCATAGTACCACTGTGGCCCTGAAAGTGGGAACATGCCTTGGCATGACTGTAGGAAGAGGCAGCCCCAAGCCCATGTGTATGATTGCTTTCTCAGACAGTGGGAGAGCCCATTGCGCTGCTGCAGTCCCAAGGAGTGACCCAGAATCAGACCCCACGAGGAAGCCCCTGCCCTCCAAGCACAGTGGCCAGCATAACCACAAGAAGAGATGATGGCAGATCTACACACCAGTACAAATGTTTTCCCAGCCAGCACAAGTGTCCATAGTACTACTATGGCCCCACAAGTGGGAACAAACCTAGGCACGACTGTGGGAAGATGTGGTGGTAGTCCTGAGCCCACATGTGAATGCTTTCTCAGCCAGCAAGAGAGCCCACCATACTGCTGCAGTCCCAACAAGTGGCCTAGGCTGGGACCCCCATGAAGAAACCCCATCCAACAAGCACATTGGCTAGCACAACTGTAAGAAGAGGCAGTGGCAGGTCTACAGAAACACATGAACACTTTCCTGGCTAGTGTAAGCACCCATAGTACCACCACAACTTCCAGTAGATGGGGTGGGATCAGAAACACAGCTCCTGCTTCCCCACAGAAGGAGCAGGTGGAATCTGTGACCTGATACCACCACAAATGCACCAGCAAAAGATTAGTTCATCAAACAGCGTGAGAAACTGCAGCAACAATTCAGAGAAAAAGGAAATAATTCTCCAAAATCCAACCCTAAAGTCACAGAAATTTCTAATCTAAATGACAGAAAATTCAAAATAGCTCTCATAAAGAAGCTCAATGAGTTACAAGAAAACTCAGAAAGACGGTCGATGAGCTCAGGAACAAAATTAATGAGAAGAAGAATACTTCACTGAAGAGATTGAAGCCACACACACACAAACAAAGCAGAAATTCTGGATATGAAGAATACAATTAGTGAAATAAAAAATAAACTAGACTCCTTAAAAATAGAGCTGACATTATGGGGGAAAGAATTAGTGGCTTAGAGGATAGAAATAAAGAAATGCCACAGGTTGAGGAGGAGAAAGAGCTAAGATTTTTAAAAAATGAAGGAATTCTTTGAGAAATATCTGACTGAATTAGGACAAGCAACATAAAGAGTATAGGTATTCAAGAGGGAGAATGGAGGGAGAAAGGAGCAGAGAGCTTGTTCAAAGAAATACTAGCTGAGAACTTCCCAAGCCTGGGGAAGCAACTGCACTTACAAATTCTTGAAACCAATAGAACTCTTAATTACATCAAAGCTAAAAGAACTTCACAAAGGCATATGCTAGTAAAACTAGCAAAATCAACAAACAGGAAAAATATTAAGGGCAGCAGGCAGAAGAAAAGAACCTACAAAGGAACCCCTATCAGGCTTTCAGTGGATTTCTCAGTGGAAACCTTACAGGCTAGGAGAGAATGGAATGATATGTTCAAAATACTGAAAGAAAAAAACTTTCAGCCAAGAATATTACATCCAGTGAAACTATCCTTCAGATATGAAAGAGAAATAAAAGCTTTCCCAGATAAATAAAAGCTGAGGGAGTTCATCACCACTAGACCTCCCCTACAAGAACTGATCAAGGATGTCCTCATACCTGGAACAAAAAGGCAAAGGTCTACAAAGCTTTGGGCAAGGAGATAAATAGGCAAAATCAGAAAACTGTAGCTGTCTTTCAGAACACTGAAGCAAATACTTAATTATAACTTAAAAGATAAAGGAAAAGAAGCCATCAAAAGTAACTATAAAGACTTCAACTTAGTCACAAACTCACAACACAAAACAGGACAAGTGGTGGTAACAATAATTCAGAAGGGAAAGAGGAAAGGGATGGAACCTGCTTAGGCTAAGGGAGATAAGAAAATGGACTATCACATCTATGAGATTTTTTTTATAGAAACCTCATGGTAACCACTAAACAAAAAATCAGAACAGAGTCACAGTTAATAAAAAAAGAGAAAACTGAGAAAACCTCCACAGAAAACTACCAAAATGAAATGGCAGTCAGAAATACAAAGGAAAAGAATCAATGGAAACATAGAAAAACCAGAAAACAAGAGATAAGATGGTAGTATTAAGCCCTTATATATCAATAATCTAAATCTAATCTAAATAAATAATTACTCTAAATGTAAATGGGTTGAATTCTCAAATCAAAAGATTTAAAGCAGTTGGATGGATTAAAAAACAAGACCCAACAACTTGTTGCCTCTAAGAAAAAAATCTCAGCTCTAAAGACAAACACAGGCTCAGAGTGAAGGGATGGAGGATGATACTTCAAGCAAATGGCAAAGAAAAGAAAGCAAGTGTTTCCATACTCATATCAGACAAAGTAGACTTCAAGATATAAAAGACAATCAGAGGAGCAAAAGAGGAGCAGTATACAATGATAAAACGGACATTCCACCAAGAGGACATAACACTTATGAATATATATGCACCTAACACAAGAGCACCAAAGTATATAAAGCAACTATTAGCAGACCTAAAGGGAAAATTAACAGCAACAGAATAATAGTAGGGGACCTCAGCACCCCACTTACATCACTGGATAGATCCACAGAAAGTCAAGAAGGAAATAGTGACCTTAAATGAAAATATAGACCAGATGGACTTAACAGATATAAAGAGAACACTCCAACCCCAAGCAGCAGAACAGACATTCTTCTCAAGTGTATGTGGAACGTTCAAAGATAGACCATATGTTGGGAAACAAGGCAAGTCTCAATAAATTTAAGAAGACTGAAATCATATCAAGCATCATTCCTGGCTGCAATGCTATGAAACTAGAAATGAACTAAAAGAAAAAAAACTAGGAAAATCACAAATGAGTGGAGACTAAACAACATGCTACTGAACAACCACTGGATCAATGAAGAAATCAAAAGAGAAATTAAAACATACCTGAAGACAAATGAAAATGAAAATACAACATACAGACAGTTTTGGGATGCAGCAAAAGTGGTTTTAAGAGGGAAATTCAGAGTAATACAGGCCCCTCCCCCCCAACAAACAAGAAAAATCTCAAATAAGTAACCTTAAATTGCATCTAACAGAACTAGAAAAAGAAAAAACAAAGGCACAAGTCAGCAGAAGGAGGGAAATAATAAAAATTGGAGCAGGAATAAATGAAATAGAGACTAAAAAAAGAAAACAGTAGAAAGGATCAATGAAACTAAGAGCTGTTCTTTGAGAAGATAAACAAAATTGGTAAATTCTTAGCTAGACTCACTAAGAAAAAAAAAGAGAGAAGGCTCAAATAAATAAAATTAGAAATGAAAGAGGAGATACTACAACAGATACTACAGAAATACAAAGGATTATAAGAGAATACTATGAAAAACTATATGCCTACAAACTGGATAACCTAGAAGAAATAAATAAACTCATAGACTCATACAACCTCCCAAAACTGAATCAAGAAGAAATAGACAAACTGAATAGAGTAATCACAAGTAAAGAGGTTGAAATGGTAATGAAAAACCTCCCCAAATCAAAAGTACAGGACTAGAAGCCTTCTCTGGAGGATTCTACCAAGCATTCAAAGAAGATTTAATATCTACACTTCTCAAACTATTCCAAAAAATTGAAGAAGATGGAGCACTTCCTAACTCATTCTATGAGGCCAACATTACCCTGACAGCAAAATCAGACAAGGACAACACAAAGAAAGACAATTACAGGCGAGTATTGCTGATGAACATAGATGCAAAAATCCTCAACAAAATATTGGCAAACCTAATACAGTAAAACATTAAAAGGATCATATACCAAGATCAAGTGGAATTTATACCTGAGATGCTGGGATGGTTCAACATGCACACATCAATCAATGTGATACACCACATTAACAAAATGAGGAATAAAAATCACTTGATCATCTCAATAGATGCAGAGAAAGCATTTGACAAGATCCAACAGCCATTTATGATAAAAAACGCTCGATAAAATGTGTACAGAAGGAAAGTACCTCAACATGATAAAGTACATATATGACAAAACCACAGCCAATGTCATACTTAACAGTGAAAAACTGAAAGCCATCCCTCCGAGAACAGGAACAAGACAAGGGTACACACTCTTACCACTCCTATTCAACATAGTACTGGAGGTTTTGGCCAGAGCACATATTCAAGAATAGAAAGAAATAGGAGGAATGAAAATTGGAAAGAAAGAAATGAAACTCTCGCTGGTTGCAGATAACATGATTCTATATACAGAAAATCCTAAAGAATTCACCAGAAACTATTAGAAATAATCAACAACTACAGCAAAGTTGCAGGGTACAAAATTAACTTACAAAAATCAGTTGCATTTTTATACACTAATAATGAACTAGCAGAAAGAGAGGTCAAGAACACAATCCCATTTACAATCACAACAAAAACAATAAAATATCTGGAAATAAATTTAACCAAAGAGGTGGAAGATCTATACACTGAAAACTATAAGACATTATTGAAAGAAATTGAAGAAGATATGAAGAAATGGAAAGATATTCCATGATCATGGATTAGAATAAATTAAAATGTCCTTATTAACTAAAGCAATCTACAGATTCAATGCAATCCCAATTAGAATCCCAAGGACATTCTTCACAGAAATAGAACAAAGAATCCCAAAATTTACATGGACCAAGAAAAGGCCTTAAATAGCCCAAGCAATCCTGAGAAAAAAGAACAAAGCTGGAGGCATTGCAATCCCTGACTTCAAAATATACTTCAAAGCTATAGTAATCAAACCAGCATGGTACTGGCACAAAAACAGACAAACAGATCAATGGAACAGAGCTGAAAGACCAGAAATAAAACCACACATTTATGGACAGTTAATCTTTGACAAAGGAGCCGAGAACATACAGTGGAGAAAACAAAGTCTCTTGAATAAATGGTGTTGGGAAAACTGGACAGCCACATCCAAAAGAATGAAAGTAGACCATTATCTTGCAACACACACAAAAATTAACTCAAAATGGATTAAAGACTTGAATGTGAGACCTGCAGCCATAAAATTTCTAGAACAGAATATAGGCATACACTCTTTGACATTGGTCTTAGCAGCATCTTTTCAAATACCATATCTATTTAGGCAAGGGAAACAAACAAACAAAATAAACAAATGGGACTACAACAGACTAAAAAGCTTCTGCAAGGCAAAGGAAACCAGGAACAAAACAAAAAGACAACCTGCCAACTGGGAGAAAATATTTGCAAATCATATATCTGACAAGGGGTTAACTTCCAAAATATATAAAGAACTCATACAACTCAACAACAAAAAAATCCAAAAAACCCAATAAAAAAATGGGCAGAAGATATGAACAGAGATTTTTCCAAAGAAGAAATACAGATGGCCAACAGACACATGAAAAGATGTACAACATTACTATGAGAGAAATGCAAATCAAAACTATAATGAGATACCACCTTTCATCTGTCAGAATGGCTATAATTACCAAGACAAAAAATAACAAATGTTGGAGAAGATGTGGAGAAAAGGGAACCCTCGTACCCTGCTGGTGGGAATGCAAACTGGTGCAGCCACTATGGAAGACAGTATGGAGATTTCTCTCAAAAAATTAAAAATAGAAATACCATATAATCTAGCTATCCCACTACTAGTTATTTATCCAAAGAGCTTGAAATCAACAATTCAAAGAGATTTATGCACCCCTTCGTTCACTGCAGCATTATTCACAATAGCCAAGATGTGGAAGCAAGGCAAGTACCCTTCTATGGATCAATGGATAAAGAAGACGTGGTATCTATATATAATGGAATATTACTCATCCATAAAAAAAGACAAAATCATTACATTTGCAACAGCATTGATGGATCTCAAGGGTATGATGTTAAGCGAAATAAGCCAGACAGAGAGAGACAAATACTACATGATTTCACTCATAGATGGAAGATAAACAAACACATGGATAAAGAGAATAGATTAGTGGTTACCAGAGGGGAAGGGCACTGGGGGGGGGGGGGGGGCGGCTGTATGAAAGGGGTAAAGGGGCACATATGTATGGTGATGGATAAAAATTAGACTACTGGTGGTGAGCACAACGAAGTCTATAAAGAAATCAATAAATAATAATGTACACCCCAAATTACACAATGTTATAAGCCATTATGATCTCAATAAAATAATCGAAACAAAAGCACATCAGAGAGAAAAAAACACACATTATCTTCAAAGGAAGGACAAAAAGGCCAATAGCTGACTTTTCAGAAGACAGGGAAATGGCATTCCTAAGTGCTGAAGAAAATAATGGCTCCCCCAGAATTCTATACATCTCGTGAAATTATTCTTCAAAAGTCAAAGTGAAGTAGTGACGTTTTCAGACAAACAAAAACTGAGAGGATTTATCACCAGTAGGCCTGAGTTAAAAGAAACACTGAAATGGAGCTCTTTTCTTTTAGGAGGAAAATAATCCCAGACAGAAACAGATGTGCGGGAAGGAACGAAGAGGAACAGAATGGGTTAAAATGTGAATCAAGCCCTGCTTCTTGATTTGGGTGCTGCGTACGTAGATGTGTTTACCTTCTGAAAATTCATAAGCTCTGCATTGAAATGTGTGCACTCTTCTGTGTGTGTGTTGTGCTTCAGTTTGAATTTTACCAAAACAAAGCAAAACAAAAACTGTTTAGTGGGAAATTTCAATGCATACATAGAGAAGAATAGCTAAAAACCAATGAGGTAAGCAGCCGTCTCAAGAAATTAGAAAAAGAACAACAAAATAAACCCAGGGAAAGAAGAAAGGAGGAAAGAATAATAAAAATAAGAGCAGAAAGTCATTAAAGAGAAAACAAACACACATAGAGGATCAAGAATACCAAAAGCTGGTTCTTTGAAAAGACTAATAAAATAAAAAATCCCTAGTGAGAGGCGGAAGGCATGAGTGACGAGTATGGCAAACGCCAAGGGAGCCTCGCATAGCTGCTGGCATCTTAGCAGTCTTCCCTTGGGGATGGAGCTGGCTGAGCTGTCTCTCAGCCTCCCTGGGCCTTCTGGCCGGAGGCGGGGATCCCAGCAGATCCTCCAAGGCCAAGTACAGGAGTGGCAGTGACACCACAAAGTCTAGGCTCTTCTGTGCCACGTATTTTTATCCCTAGTCCTGGATTTCTAGGGTAGGTCTCTGCATTTCGGTCCAAGTGGAGGGAAGGGTCTTGGCTGGTTAGATGCTGGAGGACTGAGTTCCCTGGAACTGAGATGGGACACAAGACAGAAGGCCACAGACTGACAGACTGTCATATTGAAGAGCTCCAGAAGGCAGAGAGCACGGCTCCTGGCGCGAAGGGAGGGAGCCAGATGGAGACCCTTCCCGATATCCCGGGCTGATTAAGAATGTCTTGAGCCAGCTCTTGACCTGCTGGAGAGTGTTCCAGAGGTCTTTTTGGGAAGTATGTACTTCTCTTAGATATTAGCCAACTTTGTCTTGCTACTGGACTGCTGAGGCCGCCACGTGGGATGCATGACAAGGTGAAATCCTCAGGGGCGGGCAAGAAAAACAGAAAGCTGCGCAAGTAGAAAAGGTTCCTCTGTCTTTGCTTCCCCTTTTCCTCTCAGGATGCCTCTCTTCTCTCCCTGCCCAATCCTCCCTTAGATTCTAGGAGACATCGTTAAACTTTCTCACAATGGATGCTCAGTCATGACTAACTTAGCTGCATAGTTAGGGGCTTAGCCTAAGACCATAGTTTTGACCATAGTTTTATGTGGGGAGAATCTGGCAGGCTAAGAACCCTCAGATCTGCAGTTCTGGCCGAAGAGCCTGCCTACTGTTTTGTCTCCCCGGCATGTGGGACATGGTAACTCAGAGCACGTGTAAAAACACCAGGCCATCTGGCATTGGCTGCTGCTTTTCCCAGGGGCAGCTGAGTCCCACCTAGGCTACAGCAACTGAAAGCTGAATCCCTCTAAGGGATCCCTGACATCGAAAAAGCTGCCTTTACAGCAAGCAAGTTCTTTTCCTGAAAAAGGAACACTGCACTCCATTGGTGTGGGATTTCAGGAAAAGATAGTATTTGCAGGTTTGGAATTTACTGGAATTGTCTCTCGGGAAAAACTCGTTTCTGATTTGGAGGCACTGATCTTGACTACATGGCCGAGTAGTGGAGGCCATCCAAGAAGAGGGTCTGCAGACATTGAGACGCCAGTGATGGGACAGGTTAGTGTCAGGGCTGTTGGAGACAGGTGATGACTGAAGCACACAGGCCGGCCCATAAAACCCACGCACTATGAAGGCAGGGTTAATGGAGCCTGCCTTTGATCAGCTGGCAGGGCCTCGCTTTCTACCTGTTGTCTAGCATGCCCAGGCCACGGAACTGGAAATTTCAGCATCTTTTTCCAGCTAGGCTCAGAGATGAGTCTATGCCAGAGGACCAAGAACTGTCCTGGAGGAAAGCGTGCAGGGGTGGGAGAGGTGACAGAAGACCCTCACACACACCAAATTCTGGCTCCTGCTTGTGTGAGAGGTGGTCAAGCAAGAGGAGCAACTTCATTAGAAACAGTCCTGATCAGACACAAACATCCCAATATTTAAATATTCCCTTACTTCCACACTTCGTCTAGGTGGCAGGAATCACAGGCTTAATGGAATTCTTCCTACCATGCATCCAGTTGAGCTTGCACTGCCCGCCTGGCGCTTCCTATAAGCTTCCCATTATCCTCCCACGTTTGGCACAAGGGGTCTCCGGACCCCTTTGCTGATTCCCTGCCTCCTTTCCAGCCTCTGTGGATAGCACCAGCGAGCTAATGACACTCTTGTTACTCTGCGCTCTGCCAGGGACCTGCTGACAGAGGGCGCTGCAGGGGCTGCGTGGACGGAACCCCCGCAAGAGGTCCAGTTGGAGGGACCGAGCTGGAGACTCAGAGAAAAGTCTTGCCCAACACCAGCCCTGGGGAGGAGCTGGGTCTTCTTTCAAGAGTCCATCTCTTGTAAGAATTTGCTTTGTGCGGTTGTAAGGTCACTTTGTCCGTGTCAAGCACCCAGAGCTTCCATTGAACTGGTTCTAATATTTGAATGTTCATTTTCTACATTGAGTTTGCCTGAAATGTATTTTTCTCCCATCTGGGAACCGCCTATCATTAGGCTAGTAGGAAGGATGAGGTCTAATCGAAGATTATTTTGACTATTATTTCTTTTCCAAGTTCCCATACTCTTTGTGCCTATTATTGTTTTTTCCCCCAAAGATTGACATATTCTACTCTTCCCCCTCTGAAAAATATTTCATATTCTTTTAATACTTATCTTTTCCTTTGTTAAAGGGTCAGCCAAGCCTTAAAGGTTTAGCTTTCACTAGAAATTCCTGTTCTTTGTTACAGAAAACATACTGTAAAATAAGCCTCTTTTTTCAGGGGTAGCTATTACTGGCGACAGAAAGAGATTAAGAGGTTTTAAATATAAGGAATAGAAGTCCCCTGAACAGGCTTTGAATTTGTAGGTTCGAATTTCTAGAGTTTGTATAAAAATAGGAGTGTTTCATATATATCATTCTCTGGTAGAGGTTGCAGTATTTTTAACTGTGTTTTCTCCAAGGATATGGGAGGCATAATGACACAATTCCTGTCTTCTAAGACGAGTTCTCTGGTGTGGATTTTAAACTCCTAGGCCTTGAGCAACCTAGGAGAGATTGGTGCTCATTCTGGTGAAGCTAAAACTAGGACAATGTTCTTCTTTTTCCTTTCTGCTTTCTGTCTGCCTTCTTCCCTCAGGCAACACAGCCGGCAACAGCAATGTGGTCTTTTAAATACAGACCAGGGGTCTGCAAACTCTGGTTTTGCTTGGAAAGAGGGAAACAGGGCTTAGATTAGCAGCTGCTGTAACAGACGAGGCATTGCTTGTGTTTTCTAGATTTCATGGGTGTTGGTGGGTTTTGCACTATTCTTGGGTACCACATCAACTCTGGAATTTTGGAAAAGTGGGATACATGAGACATTGAAGTTTGGATTAATGAGAATTTGTGAGGATTTGTGCTTTTTTATATTATTGGGACTCTGAACTCTTTCCTGGCTGTCCAAAGCTGGTGTGGACAGTGTAGCTATAGAAAATGAGCTTGGAGTTGACTGGAGACCTGTCTGAGATGATGTCAGAAACTCCTAGGGGTAACCTCTGAACGGGCCCCAGGGAGGTGCACAGGAGCAGTGACAGGAGTCCAGGAAGGCACACAGGTGTGCAGGCAGGACTTCTCTGACCAACGTGGGTGTCTATCCTTACCGAGAACACTGTAGCTGTGCAGGACCATAGACTTGGCTGAAAGTCTTGGCGGGTCAAAAGAGAGAAGGGTAAGTTGGGAATGAAGTGGGAGAAGGGAAAATCCCCCTTTCCCAGAATGCTCTTCTTGCATCTGCTTCCCGGCCTCGGTAGAGAGGGGAGGAGTGCTAAACTGGTTGGTTAGATTCCCACTGTGGACTGGGCCATGTTTGCTAGACAGCAGAGTCCTTCACTTTACAAGGTGGTACCTCTCTACACCTCCTTATTCCAAGAAGTTAGACAGGTCAGTTGACTCTGTTCTCTCTCTGTGGCGCCTTCTTGCCATGTGTCTGACCAGGGACCACCGGCTCTCCCCCTCCACCCATATTTCTTGTCTCTTCCTTTAGATGGCTCAGGGGCCATCTGTGGGAAAGATAAGACATGACAGTGGTCGTCCTTGAGCACAAGTCTCATGCTTCCTGCACGAGTTCTGAGCACTAGATTAATTAACTCATTAATTAAGTGAATAAATATTTATTAAGCCCTTCTAAGGGGAGATGCTACTAGCAATAAAAAAAAAAACCTTTTAAAATGTTATCAAGTACTGAAATTATGGCTGACTATTATTTTTATCTTTTCCTCAAATTTTCTGCAGGGAACAAGTAATATTTTTATAAATGTGTACACAAACGGGATTCATACCCACATAACAAATACATGGAAATGGAGAAGATTCTGGATTTACGTGTGAGGAAGTGACTGAAATCTTGGATAGCCTCTGTCTTCTAATCTGACTTTCTCTACAGCTTTTTATGGAGGAGCCTAGTGAGCTCCCCACTCAGAATCATCTAGAAAGGAGGAAGGCTGTTTATTAACCATCTTGACTTTCTTTCCCCTGGTCAGGATTTGCTAGCCCAGTGATGTCTGGGTTCCCACTTTTGATGCTCAAATAATTTCCCTGCCAATCACTCTGAGAGTTAAGCCCCCAGCACTGACTCCGACTTCAGAGTTCTAGCCTGGGTCTTACCTGGTACCCCACCCTCCATGGATCACATCTCTACATTGAATCTCCACCTTGGTGGTGGGAGCCCTTCTGGCCTACTTTGGCCTTATCAGGGCATCATGATGACTAAAAGAGCAGGCTCTGAGGTCAGACTGCCTAGGTTCAAATCCTTGTTCCATCATTTGTTTGTTACCTGTGAATACTGGACCAGTTGCATTATCTTCCTGCACCTCAGGAAGATTTTTTTTATCAACAAAAAGGGAAAGTAATATCTGCCATCTAGGGTTTGCATGAAGATTAAATGGGGTAAGGGGCTCAGCCTGGCGCCTGACACAGAGATGCTCAGCTACTGTTATTAGCAGTATTATTCCTCTACTCAGGATAGCAGCCTTACCCCAGATGACAGCCCGGGGGTCAGATCTTGTAACCCATGCACAGATCTCCAGGCACAAGCATAGCCCAGCTTCCTGGGATGGCCGCAGCCACCTTTGTGCCCATCTGCCGTGTCTGTCTGATCGGACATTGTGGTAATCAGCTTGCAATGCCCTTCAGACATGGCCTCACCCACCTGGCTGCAGGTCCAGACACAGCATTTTAGTTAGGTCAGTTTCCCTTGTCTGTCCCACATAGTCTCCTGCCAAATTTGGCCTCTCTCTGCCCTCCCCCGCCACAGGCCTTTATGAGAAAGGTAGTGAGTCCATGTCATGGAGATTAAAATGGGTATGATGTTCCCTTCTTGTCTGGTTGAAGCCCTCTCTGAAAGCAGAGATATGAAGGGCCTCAGCAGTCCTGATTGTTTCTAGCTCCACATTTTGAGTAAAAAAGATTCACTTTGTGTGTGGAGTGGCTTTGAGAGGGATGGAGAGAATCTATTTTTTGTAGAGTTCTAATTTTACTCTACTATGTCTGTATAGGTGAAAATCACTCCTGAGTTCTTCCAGTTTCTACTTATTTCCCTTGTTAGGAAAAGGGGCACTGTAGAGTGGTCAGCAAAACAATTCTTCCTCCCATCTCTCTGTCTCCATCCCGCCCCAGCCACACTTCCGGTCATCCAGTCCATGGCTCACGGGCTTCTAGGAAAGGCTGGTCTCATTAACTATTCTCTGCATCCTGTTCCTGCTGCCTCCTTAAGGGCCTCTGTCTATCAAGCACCCCTTCTATGTCCCGCATCTCCAAGTTTCCATAGGCTCTTCTCCGGGGCTGACGAGCACAAGCAGACGAGCCTGGTTCATATGCCAGCTCTACCACCTACCATGCAAGCTACCACCTACCTCAGAGACTAAGCTTTCTCCTCAAATACAGTGGTGTTGGCACCCACCTCTTGGTGCTTTCATTAGCATAAAATAAAAGAATGTAAGATCCTCGCCAAGAAGTGGACACAAGTAAGTAGTAAATAAATGAGAACTCTTATTTTTATGGCTTGTTCCACTCAGTCTATACACAAGTTCAAGCCCATCTCCAACCTGTTTCTCATGCTGCCACCTCAGAGTCACTCCACAGCCACCCTCCCTGGAGGAGGGCTTTACAGACTTTGCCTCTTCTCTATCAAGGCAGATTTACTAGAGGGCCACCACCACTCCAGTGTGTCCAGGACAGAGAGGTTTCCTGGGCTGGGGACTTTCAGAGCCACAACCAGGATGAATCTGAACAAGCCAGATGGACCGGCCACCCTACCCTTCAGCCTGAAGTCTTTCTCATCAGCTCGTTGAATTTCTTTTTTTGGACAAACTTTACCACAACCCCTCCGTGGCAACTCTTTGCAGAGGCATTCTAGACCCTGTCTTCCACGACTCCTCTGTTGGCACTCACCAGGTTGTGTTGACGATGCCCCCTTTGGTAGTTTCTTCTCCCCTGACTTCCATGGCCCTGCTCTTTTGGCTTCCCTGATGTTATGGTTGCTATTGTTGCATAATAGTAGAACCAAAAATTTAATGGCTTAAACTATCACTATATTATTCTCTCCTCAAAGGCCCATAAGGTGACTGGGCACAGCTAGGTGGCTCTCCCTTGGGGTCTCACATGCTGTTGCAGTGGACAGCAGCTGGGCTGGACCTCTGCTGTTCCCTGGGCAGGGGAAGCTGGAGCAGCTGGGCTGGCCACACATTCTCTCCATGCAACCTCTCACTTGGCCATCTTGGTTTTCTCACAGCACAGCTGTCTCAGGGCTCCAAGAGTGGGTGCTCTAAAGGTAGGAGTGGAAGCTACCAGTCTCTTAAGGGTTGGGCCTGGAAGCCAGCCTCACTTTGGCATGGAAACCAGCATGGGGTCAGAGAGCCCACCCAGGCCCAAGGGGGAGGGAGCATGAACCCCGTCTCTTTATGAGGCATGTCATGGAATTTGTGGCCATCCTTAAACTGCCACACTTGACGATATCTTGTCCTCCTCCTCCTCCTTAGGATTCCATCCTCAACTCTTTGCCCCTACCCCAGTCTTCTCTACCCGCACTGTCCCCCATGCCTCATGACTTCATGCCTTTGCAGCTGCTGTCCTTTGCCTGGAATGACCCCTCTACCACTCAGCCCCCAACACCAGTCATTCCTTCCCACTTGTCAAGTCCATATATCAGCTCCTCTTATCCATGGGTGGTGGTCAACTCCATGCCCCAGAGCTCGGTTGGGTTCTCCTCATCAGTGACACAGGACGCAGTAAGAGGTATGTGCTTTTCTCCCCTACTGCAATTCGAGAGCCTCAGAGAGCAGGGACCAAGCCTTCACCTCAAGATCTCAGTCCCTGGAGACCAGCACAGTCCCCAGCAGGCCTCCAGCTCTGTAGGGTTAAGGGAGGCAGGTCTATATGTTCTCTTAGTGACGTGGTAACTCAAGGTTAATCCAAAAACGTCTCAGTTTGAGTTAATATGGCTTTGACTATTCATTTGTGTTGATTAAGACCTTTCATCTCATCGGAAGAATCTGACATGTATCCAACTAGAAGCCAGTGCTATCTTTCTGTACTGCTGAATTGAATGATTTGGTTATATCTTCCCCCTATTTTCTGTAATAATGCTCAGTCACTCCGTGTGGTCTGTTATTGAATCTGAGAGACTGACACTTCTGTGGATCAAAGATCGACTCTGATGCCCCCAGATGTCATGGAATATCTGACATGGAAAGATGTGATTGCACACAACAGTTTGGCTTCTCATGTTGGGTGGACTGAGGTCAAGCCTGCTGTGTGTGTCTCCTCACTCCTATGTCTTGTCTTCCCACCTGGACCCCTACTCTCCCACTGCCACACCCTCATTGTCTCATTGGCCCTGTTCAGTCAGAGCCCTTAAGTTGGCCTGTGGCAGCCCAGATTATGACCAGCTTGTAACCACAGCCCCTCTCAGTCCTCTTCCTGCCCTGTGTCCCATGCCAAAAGCCACAGCTGAGATTACTGAAGGCGGATAAATTGCCTTGCATGAACAGGTCCTCAAACCCATTTTGATCACCTGATCCTAAAACTAAACAGAAAAAAAGCAATAAATGGTTTCTTATACTACATAAAATCTAAGCACCTTGATCTTCCACACAATACTCAGCTTTGTCCTGAGTTCCAGCCAATCACAGCTCTCTGTTTCCTTCCACATGGTTATGAAACGCAGTATGCCTGTCTGCATCCCCGGCATACCCCTCCAATCCTCTTCTTTCACTAAGGCCTCCTCCAAGAAACCATCTCTAGCCAGCTCCACCCACCAGTTTAAGCACTTTTATATTCTTTCTACATTCCATTAGCACACAAGATGTATAATATATGATACATGATAGCATCAAAGGGACAAATTATTACGGTATGAATATTTTCAACCACTTCACTCTGGTCTGCTAAAGGGTGAGTGAGTGTGTGTTTAGTGACGTGGGTTCCTGCCTCTACCGCCCCTGGAGACTTCTCTCTAGAAAGAGTACTTCTCTTAGGCTTTTAAAGCAAAATGTGGAGGAAATAAGAAGGGAAGAAGATCAGCATGAGTGAGCTACAAGCAGATTTAGGTTGATGGAGAAGTTTAGGTGGGAGGGACACCAAGGGAATCAGATGGTGAGAAGACACAGACGAAAGAGGAAAGATAATTTTAGAAGTATTGCTGTGAACTGTGTATTCTTTCCTCAAAATTTACGAAATAGGAGTAAGCAATATTGAAATGACTTTATGAGTGTACAGAGTTCAATTTTTAGCATGATTTCCTTTTAGGATAGTATTAAACTGGATGAGCAATGGAGGTAGATATAGTTTCCATGGAACTGTATAATAAAAATAAGATGACGTAATAATCTAAACGCCCGTTATCCTGCAAACCTTTATGTGGAGCTGGACTTGTTCCTAAAGATTGTCACCGGGTTATGTTTCATGGGGTATGTATAGTCCCCCCAAGCAGACGATGTTAGACTTCGTGAGGGCTTAGAGCCTGAGTCAGACGTTTATTGTAGGACACATGGAGACAGCTCCTTGGAAATAACCACACAATAATTGAAAATGGCAGGCCACAGTGCAGTTCTCAGCCGGACTGGTTCTAAAAACAGAGCAGTCTGGTGAAAAGACGCCCAGATTCAAATAAAAGGCTATAAGCCTGTGTCACCTGAACCATCTGGATTGTTGACCTGACGAGATCCCTGTGTCTCATCACGGAACTGGGGAGCCTCTGGCTCCGGCAGAGCTCGTCCTGGCTCTGGCTGCCTTGCCGAGCGGAGAAAGCCTGTGCCAGAAATGCTAATAAGGGGATGGCAGCTGGTTCCCCTGGAGCCCTGCTTTTCCTTCAGTGCCCTTGGGTCTCCAACTCTGGCTGCAAAGCATTTCCCCAAAGAAAACTCTCAGAATAAAGCCATTCAATTCACAGTTGTCCCCAAGACAGCGACATGTCTGTTTCCAGAGGAGAAACGAAAAGCAGAATGTACATTCCTGCTCTGACCCCCCTTGGAACAGCACTGTGGTCTCTGAAGCTTCCACTTGCACAGCAGATCTGGCTGTACCAGACACAGGGCTGGCACTCATGGGGCCGAGTCAGTTGATCTTAAGGGGGTCACCTTGTGGGGATGTATGTTAACTTCATTTTATTGATGAAGAAGCAGAATCTCAGAGTCCACGGGACCACACCAGGGTGGACGCTGAGTCCACATGCCTCTCACTTGGAGCCACCCACGGAAGTGTGGAGCGAGGAGGCAAAGCCTGACCCCTTGACCCCACCTGTGTAAATTCTACCTGGCCATGCTCAACGGCAGTCGTTAAAAACTTTCAGCAGGACTAGGTGCTTAGATTTCCTGTTGTGTGTAATCAGGGACCACTGTGTGTTTTTTAAATTTGGGAAGACATGACAGAAAAGGATTTGGAAATGACGTGTTGAAAAGGAGACTGATGGACATTCTTCTGACAGATGCAGGGAGTGAGGAAACCAGAGTAGGCAGTAATCAGGGTGTGAACCTCGATGTGAGGGCAGAGCCTGGGAAGAAGCTGGATGTGAAGGACCAACCTGGAGGCGAGGCAGGACCTGGTGACCGGTGGTCCAAGGAGGCAGGATACCAAGACAAAGCAGAGCAGTCTAAAATGACTGCAGATTTCTGGTGTACGCCTGGACAGCTGTGAGAAGGCAGCCGTCATGACTGTGATAACAACATGACATGACACGAGGGCGGGTGGAGAAAGGGGGCCCCCTTCGGGAGAAACTCTTTTGGCCAGAAATTGGTGGTCACCTCAGGCATACCACTCTGTTCTTCCTGCTATGGATGGAAAACTACAATGAGCAGGGAGCAACATGTAGAAGATTTGGGCAAGCGATCAAGGCAAAGATGCCTTCGCTGCTGCATCACCGCCTCCGGTCATTGTTTCTGGGCAATATGAGCCCCAACTTGAAGGAACACACAATCAACAAGGCCTGTGGTCACTCCTTCTGAGGGTGTGAGACTGGCCCACGGAGCCTGACTGCACATATTAAAAAATAATAATTGAGTTACTATAACAATGAAATATTGTAAGATTTTATCACGAGGGTGAAACTAGAATTTCACTAGTTGTTTCTTTTGTGGGTGTCAAAATTTGCATTTTCACACTTTTCATATTACAGCAATTATTACTATAGTCAAAAAGCCAGGTGTCCACTAGGGAATAATTATGCCAGAGAATAGGAAATGATTCCGGCTTTATTTCCTCTTGTATTTTATCATGCATGTAACTCTTGGGAGAGTGCAGAAAATATTTGTTTTGAATGTTCCTCATTTGGTGGTACTTTCAAACTCTGATTTAGTCAGAACTTTAAAAAAAAAATCATATAAATCAATAGCAATCACCTAATTCTAAATTGAATCATAACCCCAAAAGAAATCTGCTATTTGAACATTATAGACTCCAAGGGATCAGCAATATAGTTCCACCTCATAAAAGGAAATAATAAAAGGAAAAAATAAAGAAAAAAATGCTAAGTGAAAATAGAATAAAAACCATTTATTTTATTATTTTAATTTAACCCCCAGGTAGAAAGAATGACCTTCCGCCGTACCTCAACATTTAAAATAGGGCCAACGTTCAAAGTTTACAAAATTACTTTTAATTTTAAGAAGGTATAATTTACCACTTAGAATAATGTGCTTATTACTACTGAGAGACTGGGAAAGAGTCCTATTTTTGATTCATAACAAAGACTTCTGTAACCTTCCGGATAATGGTCTAGATTCTGCATTTTTATTACAGCAAGAGGACCTTTGATGTGTTCATGAAGGACAGCCATATTAGGACATTTTGTGCTTCCAATCTCTTCCTATTTGTTAATCTGGCAGTTTTTCAATCATACGTTTTTGAAAATTCAAATTATTTCACGGTAAAAAATATAAATTCATATAGCATATTATATAGTTTTAATCCATTCAGACTCTAAAAATATGATTAATTACAGCATTTTAACTTATTTGATTTACATTTATTTGATTTATATGTGTTCCCTGAGTTAATATTCTAATCATTTGCAAACTCAATTAAGCTTTATCTTGATAAATTTTTACTTTTTGACAAATTATATTACATTTGTACAGAATAATACATTCTTAGTATATTGACCACTCCTTTGATATATTAGCAAAATGTAAATGGCCACTTTTTCAATTTCACTTTCGTCCATTTCCCAAAGCACTGAGATATTGCTAGTCCAACAGGTACATCGCAGAGTGAGATCTTCTCAAGTTTGCACCAGAACATTTTAAAAATGTCATTTTTCTAAAGTGCTCAACTTTTAGTTATTTTGAATATGACTTGGCAAGCTATTTGTTTATTATAAGACATTGCTACTTAACCAAGTTTGAATACACTTTCACTCAATTATGACAATATTTTATGTGTTTTACAGAGCTGGTTTTATAATATCTTTTTAATGATATTTAAAGTGTGTCTTCATACTGCTGATGAAGACAATTGTATTAAACGGTTTGTTATTTGAAATGAATATACAGGAAATGTTCTATATGTCACAGAAATCTTGAAGAAATGCCTTGAAAGGAATGGCACTAGTGCTAGATTAATTTATACACAAATTCCCCTTTTTCATATTGGCTCACGGGGAATGAAGAAACAGTCATGAGATTTCATATTATCCTTAATGCCTACTTCCTTGACTCTAAACAGATAAAAAATTCTAAGTTGTGTTCCTGCCTGCACTATTTTGAGCTGATATTATATTCTGACCCTAAATTGTGTCTATTTCTCAATTAGTTAGAACCCGAAAGAAGAAAATGGGTGTGTAGTAAGGAAGGACTCTTCCAGCAAACTTCCAATGTAGATTGAGGCACACAGTCAACTATCAAGACTAATATTCATTGCTAATGCAAGTTTTTACCTCTTTTGTTCTTTTTGGCATTTGGGAAGTCATATTAGGTACTACTAGCTAGAGCCCATCTTTATCCTCAAATCAAGCCACCCATGTTCTTTATGATAAATGAAGCTATTTGTGGGATAAGGGAAGATACTGGCATGACAAGGGCAACGAGTGTGTGCTGGGGAGGATGGAGAAGTAGGGGTGAGGGATGAGGATGAGTTTTGTTGGGGCTTGGCAGCTGGGCAGAGAGGTTTCAGCTGATATATTATGAAAGCACAGCCAAGCGTCTTTTGGGCAGATGGTAGCAGAATTGGGTTGAAGGCATTTTGTCTGGTATCAGTGTGCAGGATTAGAGAGAAGAAAAGCTAGAGTCAGGGAGTAAAGTATTAAGGAAAAGGAAATCTCTTGTTGGGAATTTCATTGTGCATAACTCAAAGGCAAGGGCCAGCAACCATATCCCATAAAATCGTGTTCCTTCTACGTCTGATAGTATCAAATCTCCTGACTGTCTACCCATTCTGTATGTGCCAATGCAAAAAAAAAATGGGCACTTGTGTCATTTCTAGGAGCAGAGACGCCATAAGCTTCTAAAGGGCTGACACTAGGCCTTTCATCTCAAATCTGTAGTCTTTGGACTATAGTAAGTCCTAGAAAATGTTTATTAAGTGAATGAATGAAAATGAGAGTGAATAAAAATGGGAGCAAAATATGGTAGAGGACATAGCTTTTCTTGAACCACAAGTCAAATGATAACAGACACCTTTAGGTTCCTGGTCCTATATCATTTCCTCTGAGAACTGGGCAGCTGGAACAATAGACTATTCTATTTCCTTTCAGAAGTGCTATATTGAACGAATACCTGCCTTGAACCAGAAGATGCATGAAGGAATTTGTGCCCTTAGCTCTCTCAGTACCCGAGTGGGAGCGGACGGAGTTGTGGATTAGGGGTAATCCGTGCATTCCTTCAGCTGGCAAACATGAGGCCCAGGTAGAAATTTCCTCATGCAATGGGAAATGCACCAGTATGGAGACCTACGAAAAATATCCTTCCATAACTGTGAAAATGATTTATTCTCAAAGAGAGCAGAAGAGCTTAGAAAATATCTCAATAAGATACATGATGACAAGTATACACATCCAGAAACGTCAGGAGATCAAGAATCAAAGAAACAGGTTGGCCTTACCAATACAGCACCCCATCCTGAGGAATTGTGGCCAAAGCCACAAACCAGGGCAAAGTGCAGAATATGCCCAGCATTCCGGGGCCGTGATCGAGGAGCCTTGAAGGACTGGGTCAGGCAAAGCCAAAACTGGATGGCAGGATACAGAGGGACAACTATCACAAAGTTGTAGAGACCCTGGAGGAGCCATGGAGTGAAAGCTCAGGGAAATGAGCCAAAAGGTCCTGCATCCAGAGGCTTATTACTGAACGTGAACCAAACCTTTCCTTGAATTTAAAGGGCTGGGTTAGATGGCTTTTACGCACCACTCTCCAGCTCGCTGCTCACTATTTTTAAGCATCTCATTAAACTCATGTCTCTTTTACATTTCTAAGAGGAGGCAACAGAACAAAGAACAAAGCAGTTGAATTCTGCTTCATCCTGAGCAACAGGAGTGGGAAAAGTACTCACGCTCCACAAAGTAAGAGCTGGCATCAATCTTCCAGATGATCTGGCCCCGATGAGAACCATTGACTCCACGGTTCTTATAGTCCAGAAAGTTTTCTGACAAGACCTCATCTATAATTCCAAGAAAAGAAGGCAGAGAACATATCAGCCAACAGCATATTTATTAAAAAAAAATTAAAAGAGCAAAAGATATTAATGCCGTTTCCAGCTCAACTGAAGAAAAGGCACCTGGAATCATAGCATCACAGAGCTAGAAGCATCCTCAAGTATCATCTGGACCAATCCCCAATTTTCTTTGGTGAGGAAGATTGGCCCTGAGCTAACATCTGTTGCCAATCTTCCTCTTTTTGCTTGAGGAAGACTGTCACTGAGCTAACATCTGTGCCAGTCTTCCTCTATTTTATGTGGGATGCCACCACAGCATGGCTTGACGAGTGGTTCTGAGTCCACACCTGGGATCTGAACCTGTGAACCCCTGGCTGCTGAAGCAGAAGCACATGAACTTAACCACTACACCAGTGGACCAGCCCTGAGCCCAACTCCTTTTTAACACTGGAATCTCCTCCCCACTCTGCAACACTCCTGGCCCGGGATCATCTAGCTGGTTCTTGAACACCTCCAGAAACAGGGAAGTAATTGCTTCTATGGCAGTTCATTTCACTTTTGAACAGCTCTTTCATGTGTGAAATTTCAGTGTAAAAATTTTCCTCCTAAATCTTTCATTAACTGGTCCCTTTTTGGGTCTGAGGATGAGGCATAGAGAAAACATCCAATCGCACGTTTCTCATGGGCCACACCCTCTATTAACTCTTCTCCAGCCTGGACACCCATCATCATCCAATACATGGGACTCATCCACGAATCTGTCCATCCATCTTTCATGTGCTTGTGCGTTCACTTGTTCATTCAACAGATACTTATTAAGATCCAACCACCTGCCATAATGAGAAAGGTGCAGGGGCCATGGTGTTGGGCAAAACCGGTGCGGACCTTTGTGAACTTACTGTGTGAAAGCTTACAAACAATTGAAGAGATAGCCTTTAAACACTAAGTAAAGAAATAAATGTGATAAGGGATATGAAGGAAAGAACAGGGTGCTCTGACAGGGAGTTAACAAGGAGGAAGGCCAACAGCAGGTCAGGAGAGAGCTGAGGGATGAGAGGAAGCCACAAGGGTGGAGATGGAGGGAGGATGTGTGGAGAGCGAAGCAAGGCTCGGCTGTGGTGTCCAAGGCCCGAGGTGGGGAGAGCCTGCTACGTGGAGGCACTGAGAGGAGCTGGAAGTTGACGGTGCATTCTTCTCTCCTGCCCTTTCTCTGCTCATCACATTGCAACCCATCAATGTCCTTCTTTCAGCCGGTGCCTGCAGAGGAATGCAGCATTCTTGGAGAGAACAGATTCTGGAAGACCAAGTTGACCGTCACCTCCTTAGTTCCATGCCCCACGTTTTCAGTGCAGACTAGGACAGGGATATGAATTTACCTTGACCTTGTATGGGGCCCTTGCAGATGGGTACCAGAAAGTAACCACCTGAGCCAGATGGATCTGAGGCTGTGGGAAACCATGTTTTGAGAGTGCAAATCCACCACAGTGGCTGGAGGAACCACCACAACTCAGGGGCTCCTGAGGGCAGGCCTAGTTCTGCAGAGAGGGACTAAGTCTTTTTGTAACTACAATACCCTGAGGTTCACATCCTGTATCTGGCTGGACCGGGAAAACCAACAGAGATGAGGGGCAGAGGGCAGGGCCGGTAGCTAAAGGACCCAGCTCCGAGGCCTTTGTGCCATTTACCACAAAGTGGGGGCAGTACTAACTCGGACCCACGGGGGAGGATTCAATGAGATGACTGGTAGACATGCCTGTGCCCTGCCATGGTGACAGCACATTTTCGCCTGCCTCCACTTTGGCAAAGATGATTGAGCAAGGCAATACTGTCTCTGCCTCATTAATGGCAGGAAGTGTTTGCATCTCTTGGAAAATCACTTATTTGCAAAATTTGCCTGTCTTTATATTCACAGTGTGTGCTTACAGCCCTGTTTGGGTTACTAAGATGATTGCATAATATGTCTTTTACAGTAATTGCCTCATTTCTACAAAAAAAAAAAAGCATAATATTTTCCTGGCTCCCTGGGTCTTCAGTACAGATATAACAAATCTCATTTCCAGACAGAAATTTGCCTTGTTATGGCTATTCTCCAAGGAGTGGAATTTACCTGAATTGATCCTCTCTTATCGCCAGAATATTCACTTTAAAAGTCATGGTCACGTATCCACATAGAATAACACCAAGAAGGGGAAAGTTCATTCACACATTAGGTAAATGTGTATTGAGTATTTACTCCACTCCAGGCATTGTGCTAAACCCTGGGGAGACACTGGTGAACAAGACATGGTCATGTTCTCAGGAAGTTTCCAATAGATTTGGGGATTTATTCGAAAAACAGGCAATTTCATTAGAATACAGTACATATAAGAATGGGTTAAATATTAAAGAACCCCAGGGGTACAAATGAGAAAAGGATGGGGGTGAATGGGTAGGAAGAATCAGAAAAGACTGACGAGAATAGTGAAATAACATTTTAAAGAGAGCAAGATACATTTCGCTGTAACATTTAAACACAACACATTTTAAGAGATTGCCAATTCGTCCTGATAAGCATCTCATTCCTTTACACTAATAATAACACTTCACAACAAATATCACACAAGAAAATAGAATAGTCTGAATTCTTGCCCAGACCATCTCTGCTGAGAGGTCAAATCTTTCCCCAAAGGCATTTACCGCCAATGGTTAGAAAAATCACTAGTCTTTGCTTGGGAATCCAAGTGTATTGTCAGGGTCAGATGCAGAGAAACAGAATCAGTCTGGATATTTTATGCAGAAAGGGATTGAATGCAGGGAATTAAGTATCGGAGAAATGGACTCTAGGCCGGGCCTCTGGGAACAGCCCCCAGAATAACACCGGCTCTCCCAGGCGCTGCCTCTCCCTCACTCAGAGAGGCCACACGGAACCTGCTGAGTACAAGAACCCCGTACAGCTGATCCGGGGAGCAGGAGGCTGCTGCACAGGCCACAGCAACTGCCTCTCCACCCACAAAGATAGTGGCCAGCCAGTGGCAGGCTGAATAGGTTACTGCCACCACCACTGCTGGCTGACAGCCACCAAGTGAGTGAGTGGACACTAGGCCAGTATGGTAGAAAAGCTTAATTTATCAAAGCCATGTTTGCAGCAGCCCCAGACTAAAGGAGGATCCCCACCACTTCCACCTTCCCAGTCTTGCACAGGTGCATCTAAAGGAAGGGACCAAATTTGAATTCCAGGATGTGGTTGCATGGGAGTCTGGGAAATGTAATTTTTAGTGGACCAGATTTTGCACTAGAGGAAGGTGCTGGAGAAGAAAAGAGGACTGGAATGGATGATGGGGGCCAAGCCACGGTCTCCACCACACTAGAATGGCAGCCTCTGGGCTCTCTACCCAGAGGTTCTTTTTCGGCACTCTCTGTCATGGCGAAGTCTCTTTGTAGGAGCAATGTTTGCGTGATTAGAGGGATATTTACAGCCCCTGTGAGGTAGGAGGGTTACGTCCACCATTACTGGCTATGAGATCTTAGGCAGCTTATTTAATCTCTCTGTGTCTTTGCTCCTCACTACAAAGTAGGGGTAATATTAGTACCAACCCCCAATTCTGTTGTGAGGATTAAATGAGCTAATACAGGCAGTGGTCTGAGAACAGTGTCAGACATCCAATAAGTGGCTATTTCTGTTTACAGTCAGGGCTAAAAATAGGGTCCTCTATGGCAATGCTCCATGACACTTAATGTGTAAGACCATTAGTAATAACCTGAAACATTAGCTTAGGCCGGTACTATTTAAAATTTTGCCACTGCTCATTTTGTATAGAACGTGTAGAGTGTATTAAGTTCCTCGAAAAAGATTATATTTGCTGGGTGATATTTATTTTTTCTAGTGTGTACCTCCTGCCCCACAGTTAATAACAGAGAAAAGATCTTTGCAGAGCATCAAAAAATTGAGGGGCCAGTCCGGTGGTATAGTGATCAAGTTCATGCACTTCTCTTCAGCGGCCTGGGTTCGCTGGTTCGAATTCTGGGTGCAGACTGACACACTGCTCATCAAGCCATGCTGTGGCGGGGTCCCACAAACCAAACAGAGGAAGACTGGCACAGATGTTAGCTCAGCGACAATCTTCCTTAGCAAACAAACAAACAAACAAAATTGAATCTGAAAGTTCTAGTGAAGCTTACAGAAACAAGCACACCTAAGAAACGAGGAACGTATTTCTCTTGCTTTGTCCTTAAAATAAAATCTGTAGCTATAGTTTCCACATCCTAACCTATAATAGAAGAGTATACAACAACAAGACTGTTGTTGTCGAGAGCAGAATGGGCAAGTGAGCCCAGAATCAGTTAAAAAGGAGACCTGATCCACTACCTCGATCTCCTAAGCCCAACAGAGAAAATACAACGTGGCTGCCATTTCTCAGAGGAACTCATGCCCATTGATAACCAAATCTCGGCAAAATCCCCAAGGATTCTCCTACGACGGCTAGACTGTGGCTTTATTAAATAGTAGCCCAGGAGATCCAGGGAGAATCTACTCGCCATTCATACTACTAAGCCAAAGATGGAGAAACTCCGCTCTCTTGTGCTACGAAGGGAATCTAAGGATAAAGGGCAGGGGAAGCCCTAAAAATTAATGGCACTCTCTTCTCTTCTGTGGCTTTTCCCTCAGATTGTTTCTTTGAACATAAGTATTCTAACTGGTTGTGCCTTGATGAGCAAGTTCAGCTCCCGCTCTTCTGTATTCTAATAGGGTGGCTGACGAAAAGGAAAAACTTCAGTTCTTCACGAATTGATGTCTGTAAGGAAGCATTCTGGGAGTTCCCATGTGCAGGTGTCCAGGCAGAGAGACAATTTTAGCTCTCGTCCTAAAACATTAAATTTTAAGGCTCTGTATATTAAATGCTTCTTAAGGGCAAGGGTTGGGTTTCTGTACTTACTCTATGATTTCCCATAACTCCTAGTGTATGGTTTCCCAAGCTGTAACACCTGATGGACAAATATTGGGAAATAAGAACGTGTTTCTCGCTCAAGAAACTGTAGGAAATGCCAGGTTAAACAAAGTAAAGTGGGTTGCTCCCTCCAGGCTTCTCAAACCTTCAGTATGCATTGTGAGTCTCTAAGAGTGGGGCAATGCAGGCTGAGTTTTCCATCCTTATTTAACCATAGAAGTCTTTTCCCCATGGAGAGCTAACTGAAACTAACGTGTTGGATGTGAGTGCTATTCATTTGGCTACAACATTCATG
This sequence comes from Equus quagga, assembly GCF_021613505.1. Taxonomy (NCBI): domain Eukaryota; kingdom Metazoa; phylum Chordata; class Mammalia; order Perissodactyla; family Equidae; genus Equus; species Equus quagga. The sequence continues at coordinate 39,897,060 of NC_060274.1, read as the reverse complement.
CCTTCATCTGTCATGGCTCTTATCCTACTCTACTGTGTGAGTTCTGATGATAAATGGACCAGGAAGCTGGAAGATCTGACAGAGAAACCCTCCCAGAACAAAGACAGAAAATATATAAGAAAGGCTAAGGGGTATCAGAACAAAACACAAAGTGTCCACATCTGGAAAATGAAAGTCCTGGAATACCAAAGGAATATGAAAATATGCTGGCTGAACTACTGGTCTGCTGGAAGAAGAGATATTTATTGATAAGGTTAGAAAAATTGACGGTGGCAAGTAAATATGAGTATGATCTAGGGCAGGGTTTCTTAACCTTAGCACTACTGATATTTTGGTCTGGCTAACTCTGTTGTGGTGAGGCTGCCCTGTGCATTGTGGGATGTTTAGCGGCAACCCAACAGATGCTAGAAGCACTACCTACAATGTGACATCCAAAAAAGTCTTCGGACATTACCAAATGTCCTCTGGGGGGCAAAATCACCCTTGACTAAGAACCACTGGTCTATGATTAAAAGCAATCACCATAAGAACAGTAAGAGAATGCATAACTTTTAAAAAACTGATCCAGTTAATGGAAAGTAGAAAAGACAAAATAAAAGAAATAAAAACAAAATGCAGTAAATAAAGAATATAAAGAAAGAAGGCGAAAATAAGCCCTAATAGAACAGTAAGTACAGGGGACGGCCCAGTGGCGCAGCGGTTAAGTGTGCATGTTCCGCTTCCCAGCGGCCCTGGGTTCGCCAGTTCGGATCCCAGGTGCGGACATGGCACCGCTTGTCAAGACATGCTGTGGCAGGCGTCCTACATACAAAGTAGAGTAAGATGGGCATGGATGTTAGCTCAGGGCCAGTCTTCCTCAGCAAAAAGAGGAGGATTGGCAGTAGTTAGCTCAAGACTAATCTTCCCCCCCTCAAAAAAGAACAGTAAGTACAATAAATGTAAGTATTCTATTCTAGCCAGTTAAAAGTCAGACTCCCAGATCAGAATTAAAAAATACACACAAAGTGGGACGTTTAAAAAGCGACAAAGATTGAAAATAAAGAAAAGAAAAAGATAATACCAAGCAAATATGAAGCAGCAGAAAACTGGGAGACTGGTAATCTTAAATAGTTAAAAAAACAGAATTCAAGACAAAGTGTAGCACAAGGCACACATAGAGATCTGTGATAATAAACTGTTAAACACCATCGAGAAAAAAGATATAAGCAATATGAACATTTAGGCACTTAATAATCAGAGTTAACATCTACAAAGTATATTACTTACAGAAGCGAAGGTAGAAATAGATGGATTAAAATGAAAAATTAAAAAAAATTTTGCTAGGAATTTTTGAGACACTCCATTCAAAAGAGGGAAGAACAAGGAGACAAAAAAATCAGAATATACAATATATGATGGAAATTTATATATATAATATTAATAATACACGCATATATGAGAAAGAGAGGCAATCCTTGCTTTGTGAGACGCCCTGTGAACTGAAAGTTGTACATATCAGAATTATGTCCTTGCTCTGCATGGTTCTGTGATAACGGTTACCACCGCTCCCTCAGCTGCTATGGAACTGTGCAAGGTGAGGACATGGCCCCAGTATGCATAAGTTTCAGTAAACACGTTTTATAAAATCTCTGTCTCTCTCTCTCTCTCTCTCTCTATATATATATATTCTCTAGATATACATAAAATATTCTTTATCTCTAGATAGATGATAGATAGATAGATAGATGATAGATAGATACATAGATAAATAGAAAGAAACCTATTCAGAACAAAATACACTTTCTTTATGACCACACAAGGAATATTTATGAACAGTGAGCAGGTATAGGTCACAGAAGAAGCCTCAAAAAATTCCAAACAATCAATTTGAGACAGACCATAATCTCTAACCCCACACAGATGGAGCAATCTAGATATACAAGATATTGAAGGGAACATACGTCCTCAGGCACCAGTCTATGAGTATGATTCAAAGATGACATGTCAGAGAATTTTTAATTTTAATTTTGCTCTGAGTTATCCTCTCGTAATTTTTCAAATTTTGAATGCAGCAATGTTCTCTAGCTTCATTACGTTTTAAATTACTGAGCAAATTCTAGCATCATATAGGGATAGCATGGCATAATAATGACATGATTTATTAAAATTCTAAATTAATAACAAAGCTAGTTTTGCAAATTATGAGCGTATTATGCCTATTTTACCTGTACAATTATATTTTCACAATTTTAATTGCATACTTATTTCATGTTTAAGCAGTTTTAATAAGGTCTGCTTCCAAGAGAGTCAAAGGAATGGCTATTTTTAAAAATTAATAATCCTAGAGAGAGTTTTAAGATATTAAATATTATTTTAATATTGGAATGTGAAATGAAGAGGTGAAAAATACTTGAACTCCATCAAAAAACTGTTAGAACTAATAAACGAATTCAGTAAAGTTGCCAGTTACAAAATCAATATACAAAAATCTGTTGCATTTCTATACACTTATAATGAACTATTAGACAAATGAAGAAAACAATCCCTTTTTAGTTGCATCAAAAAGAATAAAATATCTAAGAATAAATTTAACCAATGAGGTGAAAAACCTGTACACTGAAGACTATAAGACATTGATGAAAGAAATTGAAGAAGACACAAATAAATGGAAAGATTTTCTGTGCTCATGGATTGCAAGAATTAATACTGTTAAAATGTCCACACTACCCAATGTAATCTACAGACTCAATGCAATTGCTATCAAAATTCCAATGGCATTTTTCACAGAAATAGAACAATCCTACAATTTGTACAGAACCGCAAAAGATCCCAAAAAGCCAAAGCAATCTTGAGAAAGAAGAACAAAGTTGGAGGCATCACACTCCCTGATCAAACTATACCACAAAGCTATGGTAATCAAACAGTATAATATTGGCATAAAAACAGACACATAGATCAATGGAACAGAATAGAGAGGTCAGAGATAAACCCACACTTATCACGGTCAATTAATTTACAACAAAAGAGCCAAGAATATACAAAGGGAAAAAGACAGTCTCTTCAATAAATGGTGCTGGGAAAACTGGACAGCTACATGCAAAAGAATGAAACTAGACTACTGCCTTACACCATACACAAAAATTACCTCAAAGTGGATTAAAGATTTCAAACCATAGAACTCCTAGAAGAAAACATAGGCAGTAAGCTCCTTGACATTGATCTTGGCTATGATATTTTGGATCTGACACCAAAAGGAAAGGCAACAAAAGCTAAAATAAACAAATGAGACCACATCAAACTAAAAAGCTTCTGCACAGGAAAGGAAAACATCAACAAAATGAAAAGGCAACCTACTGAATGGGAGAAAATATTTGCAAAACATTTATCTGATAATGGGCTAATATCTAAAATATATAAAGAATTCATACAACTCAATAGCAAAATAACAAACACTCAGATTAAAAAATGGGCAGAGGATCTGAACAGACATTTTTCCAAATAAGATCTACAGATTGCCAACAGGTACATGAAAAGATGTTTGACATCAGCAATTATCAAGGAAACGCAATTCAAAACTACAATGAGATATCACCTCACACCTGTTAGAATGGCTATTATCAAAAAGACTAGAAATAAGTGTTGGCAAGGATGTGGAGAAAAGGGAACCCTTGTGCACTGCTGGTGGGAATACAAATTGTTGCAGCCACTATGGAAAAAATATGGAGGTTCCTCAGATTAAAAACAGAACTACCATATGATCCAGCAATTCCACTTCTGGTATTTATCTGAAGAAAACAAAAACACTAATTTGAAAAGATATATCTTCTTTTCTTATATACGTACTCCCACGTTCACTGCAGCATTATTCATAATAGCCAAAACATGGAAACAACCTAAGTATACATCAATGGAGAAATGGATAAAGAAGATGTGGTATACATATATATATATATATATACAATGGAATACTATTCAGCCATAAAAAGAGTGAAATCTAATCTTGCCATTTGCAACAACATGGATGACTTTGAGGCATTATGCTAAGTGAAATAAGTCAGAAGAGAAAGACAATTTCTCTCATTTATATGTAGAATTTATAAAAACAAACAAAAACTCAAGTTCATAGATACAAAGAGCAGACTGGTAGTTGGCAGAGGTAGGGGTTGAGGGGTAGGTGAAATGGGGGAAGGGACTCAAAAGGCACAGACTTCTAGTCATAAAATAAATAAGTCACGGGGATAATGCAGAGCAAGGTGACTATAGTTGAAAACGCTGTATTGCATAATTGAAAGTTGCTAAGAGAGTAAATCTTAAAAGTCCTTATCAAAAGAAAAAAAATCTTCGTAGCTATTTATGGTGACAGATATTAACTAGACTTATTGTGCTGATCATTTTGCAATAAATACAAATATTGAACCATTATGTTGTACACCTGAAACTAATATAATGTTATATGTCAATTATAAAAGAAGAAAAATACTTGAATACATATGTTCTCATTAATTTCGCATTCTAATGATTAAAAGTATTAATTGTATCCTTCAATTTATGTACCCTAACCAAATGATACAATACTGTCCCTTCCCTTAGTGTGAGTAAGCCATGGCCATGAATCTTTAATCTTAAGTACAAGACTCATAAACAATTACATTTTACTTGTCAAAATCACATAGGCATTCCTGAATGAATAATTGCAAAACTATTTCCCGGAAATACTGATTTCTAGCGAATCTGCCTTTATGGACTTGTTTTTGACGGAATCATAAGTTTCTGCCCATTTACTGACATCTAAAATCTCTTTCCAGACCCTTGTTGGTTTGGTAAGAAGCTTTTGTGTATAATGTACAACTCTAACAGCTGAGTACATGTCTAAGGGCCAAGGCTAGGCTGACTGCAGCCTGGGAATGAGGGTAATTTGCCACGATGCATCCAGAGAACAGAGCTACCTGACAAGTTAAATGAAGATGCACCGTATCGATCAGCAGGCAGTAAAGGCACAGTAAATACACATCAATTCTGCTCAATGACCCTCAGAAGAAAGTTTTTTTCTCCATTTTGGAGATAAGGAACCCAAAGATCTGATGACACTATCTGGCTGAGGCCATACATCCTATCATGGCAGAACGTGATTCTAACCCAGGTCAACCTGTCACTGAAACCACATGATCTTTCCCCATTCTATGCCACTAGGAGGGAAAATCCTTCATCCCTCTCATGTAGTTCATGAACTACTCCACAAATGAGGGCAAGCAAATGTGATTTCACTTTTTAAACATTGGTAATGCTGCTGTTATTGTCCCATCAGTGAGTTCCTCGGGTCCTGGCTAAGGACAGCACCAGTGACTTGGTGACAGTGTCAGTGAGCAGGGCCACACATCCCCTCCACACCCAGACATCTCACTCTGTACAGCAGAAGGAAAGTCATGTTTGCCTGGAGAGCTCTAGAGGTCAGATGCTGAAAGCATCAAAAACTGGCCTCATGTGGACATTCAGATAGTCCACTCACGTGGAATGGCCCATACCTGATGTCACACTGGAATGTTCCTATGGTCAGCATGGGGTCTGCTAGAAGGATGGGCAGCGGCAGGGCCCTGAGAGACATTGAATTGGCATTTCCTCATTTGTGAAATGACAGATTAGGTGAAATCACCACCTCTAAAACTCTAGGCCTGGATCTACGATTTGATCTCTGGCAAGGCACTGCAAATCTGGCAGATAAGTTACTAAGGACCTACAAATTATGAACGTTTAAGATTCACAGATAATTTTGGATTTGGAAAGTATTTTTGAAAAGCTACGCCACCGAAAGTGTTGGCATTTTGCATTAAATAGCTTCACAGTTATATTTGTGCAGCCACTATGAGAAGAACAAACTGTCAGATTAAGATTCCAAGATGCTGAGCTGTGTTTACTTTTGTCTCAGTCAAATTGTCACGTTAACACCGGATCTCATTCATTCTCAGAGTCTCATGACAATCCATACTGCTGACCGCCCCTTCTTTCCTCTAACGCCCTCTCTCGTCTTTGATGATGTGGTCTCCTAGTTTTTGTCCTACAGGTTCACCACTTCTCTATCTCCTTTTTGAGTTCCTCCTCTGCCTCTCTCTGATAGGTGCCTTCTGGTGCTCTCTTTCTGCCCTCAAGCCATGAGCAACCTTACATACTCCCAGGTGCAAATTACCCCAAACTACACCTCCAGCCCAGAGGTAGGGCTGAGCTCCAGATCCATCCATTCCTTTACGTCCCTGGCTGTCTCACCTTCTGCCCACGCATGCTCCTCTCCTAGCTGTTCCCTGGAATGAATGGCATTGACACTCACCGTTGCAGGAAGGCACAGCTGTAAGGAATTGATTCAAAACTAGGTCTGGGGCCAACGCGTAATTGCCTAAGGCGCTAAACAAGTAACGTTCATAATTAAAGTAGAGATGGGTGGGAGGGGGCCTGTGGCGAAACCCAAGGGTACAGGCCAGTCTAAAGGGGCAGCAGATGCTTAATTCCAGCGGATTAGCGCCAAGCAGAATTACAGCCTCAGTCTGCAAATTGAGGGCTTCTGTGAAAGAAGCTAGAAATTTGGATTTCAATGTGAAATCTCTACATTTTAAAATCTTGATAACGAGTCAAATTTAAAACAGTATGGACTAAACAAAATATGCTGGGTAGGCTGTCATTTTGCAAGCTCTGTTCTAGGACGATGGTGTCCAAACGCTTCTATTCAAAAACTATCTTTAAACCGAATTAAATTTTATCTGTTCGGGAGTCCAATTTAGCTAGTAACCACTATTTGTGTAAAAATTTCAAAAAGTACATTTCTCCATCTTTACAACAATGTGTAAATACACTGACTTAGCTGATCGCAAAACCTTCAAGACAGCCAAAAATATTTCCCTAACAGCCAGTTAAATAAGATCCCTTTTATTTTATCAGAAAAATGGTCCAGGTTGTAAAATACTTATAGCAATCCTAATGGATTGTGCCTGTGATAGTCGATGACGTGAAATCAGGCATCGTGTGTCTGAGCGTGTCAGGGGTTCAGTGCACAGATGAAGGTAGCAGGCCTGGCCTCTCTTGAACTTGACTCTCACGACCCCTCAGCAATTACACCTTCGCTCGCTGAGTTACCAGAGTAAATGCATCAGTTTCCATCATGACTGATTCTATCATGTAATTTAGATAAAATATATTTTTCATGTAAGTTTATTTTCATCATTTCAAATTTGTGAGATTTATTTTCTCCAGCACACAGACTTGTGCATTCATTTTCCTTTCAGCCATCACACTGCGGTGTGCTTGCTCTCGCTGTCTGTTCAATGCCGTTATGTCTTGTGAATACAAAGCAGTAAGATGTTGAAAGGGTAATTGAAAAGAGGCTCATGATCATGTTGGAAACAGAAGTGAAATCACCTCCAATAGATGTGCATAAGATGGTTGCATACATGGTGTTGCTTTGGTCTTATAAACACATGGATTTGGAAACAGGCTTTTGATATTAACTCACTCATAAGTAGAAGAGCTTTTATACTTGCAAATGGTAATGACGTTTGTGTTCAACCACACCTTGTCCCGCTATCCCTTGATTTTCTTCCATTGAATAGAGATGGCAAGAGAAGCCTTAGTGTGTGGTCTGCAACATGTTAGAATTTGGTGTATAATACATTTGATTGTGAAGTGTGCATTTTAATTAAATTATAGTTTATTGCAATATTAAAGCATATGTAAAAGTGAATGATGAATAATATACTTGAATGCCCAAACCACACTCCTGAGACCGTCATCTCTCTGGCACACTGGTGGCCAGTCTGGCTGAGTGCTCTTCTACTTACCGATGAGATACATGCCGATCCAGTCTCCAGCATCCACTTCCTCCTTTATGTCCCAGTGGATCACCAGGTCCTGCGAGTGCCCTATGGAGTAGTAGGAGCTGCTGACCATGAGCGTGGAGCGGCTGTCTGAGGTGACCAGGTCGGTGTCACTGGTGGAGCGGGGGATGGTGACGGTGCCATGGGGGCCATTCCTGATGGCCATGCTGTGGAACTGGCTGGGGTTGTAGCTGTGGCGGAGCGGCTCCTTACAGCGGCGACGGTTCTGGGAGTTTCTAGATGGGGACGCCATGGCAGCCAGGCCTAAAAACCTGTTCTGGTACAGATTCTGTGGGGGCAAAGAGACAATGAGCTGGGATATTCTGCCATCTACAGAGTAACTGTCTTCACAGGAAACCAAGGCTGTGCTGGGAGAAATGAGCTGTGAGTGAGCGGCCCTCCTAGGAAGATGTGAAACATAATACAGAGCATCTTCCTCAGGACAAATGCAGTAGCTCTGGGTTCACACAGGGAGGTAAGGGTGAAAAGACGAGCTCACCAAGGGGCCAAGCATTTCCACACTCTGCTGGAGTCCACCTCTTGCTGCTCCCTCTAGCCTACTTGGGATTAAAAGTTCTGAAGGTCTGCAGAATGGCCCTGAGGGTATGCCTGCCCCAAAGGTGCCATTTCTCTGGTTCTCCAATATCAATTCAATTGGATCCAATTTTATCCCTCCTTAGGGTAAATGATGGTTATTATCACTGAACATCTTAGCGGTCCCATTTTAGTGCTTCAAGACCCTAAACTCAGCCCAGAATGAGAGGTGGTCCCTGCTGGATGAGGTGGTCATTCCTCCCCCATTCACAGCTCTTTCACTCTACAGAATGTCTCCGGGCCATCTGAAATTTCTATTAAGGATCTCAGATATCCTAGTAATCTTCTTCAGACTCTACCATTTTCAATAAAATCAGATCTCAGAGGACTGTGTCTCCCTCAGAGTCAATGTTATTGTAGAAAACATTGCATCTGATGAGAAAAACAAAATATATTCTATTGTTTACAACATTGAGCACTTAGAAAGAGCTGAGCTGAAGCAGAGCAATAACTCGTTTGTTTTGGATACAGATAGCTATTAAAACAAGGGAGAAAGGGCATCATAGAGAACTTGCATAAGGGCTTTGTTTTTGAAACAAACAAGAGTGATTCTGACTTCATCAAAGTACACTAAAATTGGGATTTAAATGTACATTTTGGGGCCTCCTGGCTATAAACGTACATGTTATTGTACAACTAATAATACTTTTGTTTTCAAGAAGGGAAAATTAAGGCCTACAAATGTGTTGAATCATGCAGCTTAGATCCCAGAGATTATAACTTATTATATACACAATCAAATGCAAGTTGGGATTTTTGGTATACCAGCCATGAGGACCAGACCCCAGCACTGGTCTACTCTTTAGATTAGACGAGTCTATTGAGCAGTAATTTAGGCCTGTACTTTTTCCCTCTTCCAAGACCAGGGCACTTGTAAAAAGCCCATTAACCTGATAAAGCCCAGTGTTGGCATTCTGAATCTTAGTCCTTAATGACCATGTGGCAGATCTTTTCATTCATTATTTGAGTTTCTTGTTAGGAATTCCTCTGGCTCCATTGGCGGTAACCATGGAATTACTACAGGCAGAAAAGCCAGACTTCAGAAAGCATCTCATCAACTATTGGTACCATATGTTTAATTTTTTAAAAAAATGCTTGTCATTGCGACAGTATGAAATAGATGGACCACAGTGTTGCCTGGAAACCGGTCCTCCTCTCAGGAAGACAAGCCAAGCCGCGAGCCCAGAAAGCATGAACAACCCACCCACCTCACAGGCACCCTGGCTCTTCTGGCCATTTTGGGGACGATCTCAGTGGGCTGACCACCCTCCAGGGGGCTTTATCCAGATAACTTAGGAAAAATCTCCAAAAAAGGGAAGGCTCCTGCTAGAGCATAACATTTCTTCAATGTACCCACACTTCATGTGGACTAATAACATCTGACAGTATGATTATGGAGATGAAAATTACTTGAAATTAAATGAAATGGTCAAGTACATAATTATGAGTTAGACCAAACTAGGATCGAGTTGGTGCAGCACCCACCAGCTTCCAAGCTGTGCATCCCTGGACAGCTTACGCAGTCTTTTCAGACCTCCATTTCCTCATCGGTAAATGGGTGGTTGTCAGAATTTAATGAGGTAATGCAAATCAAGCTCTTAGCATAGAAAATGCTCAGTAAATAAGAGTACCACTAGTACTGCGTTAGGAAGAAAGGCTCACTACACGAAGGCAGTGGGCCAGGCTCACCCACTGGCCAAAGGTCCCTTCACATCAGTCCCAGAGCCCTCGCACTGAAGTTCATTCTGCAGCAAACCTATGAATCGTTCCTAATCATGGCCTTCCAGGGTTCCTTACAAAATCGAAATTGCAAACGTTAAACAGTCAAGTGTATTTGCAATGGTGCCTATATAACAATTTTTTGGAGAGGGGTCCCTTAATTTGTAAAGTTTGTGCTCGAGTAGGGTTTTTTTGCATTAATGTTGAGAAGGATGAGAGATTTTTATCCATGTAGTATCAGGGCCTCAAAAAAGATCATAGAGTGCTTTTCTTTTGTTGAAGACACCTCTGCTGTCGTATTTCTACCAGGATTCCCTGGAAACCAGGCAACTCTCCTGAAACTGTGTGTCAAATTACACCAGTGATCACTGTCCACATGGTGGGAACAAAGGCACAGAAGGAAGCATTAGTCAGGGAAGATGTTTGTCAGTAATTTACTAGATTGGAATAATGGCATTCGCCTGGAATAAGATGGGTAGCCTCAACGCCGTTCCTCAAAGACCATACTCTCCCCACACCACCTTTGCCCACATCCTCCCCATTCACACCTGCAGGCTGGATTTGCATTTCGGCTTCGAGATTATACTTCAGTACTAACTCTGCTATGACCTCTCCCAGTACACTTTTCCCATTCCCAAGAGAGTGGGCCTTTCTGCTGTGTGATCCCACAGGAGTCCCAGTTCCCCTGCCAGGATTCCTACTGTGTTATTGCTAGTCGACCTGTCCACACTCAGCCCTACGCTGTGGAGGCCTGGAGGCCAGGGCTCTCTGCTCTCTGTATTCCCCTGGACCCGGCATGACTCCTGGCATTTAAAAGGCCCTCAAAACTTTAACTAATGGAATTTATTTTATTCAATTATGTCCCTTCTTTTTCCAGAAAGGGTTTAAGGTGGCTATGAAAAATAGATCAAACACGACATGATAAGTGAGTAGTAGATGGTGCAGAGAGAGAAGAAAATAAAGACAGAAACAAAAAAGTATGCAGGAAGAACATAAACCTATACGCCAGCATGTCCTGAACAGGTGTGCTTCGTAAAGACGCCACAGCTGCTTCCTGAAAACAGCAGGTGGACGGCTGATGCCCCACGGGAGAGTCCTTTGTGGCCACGCCTCCCCCGGGCATTCACAAGTGTTCCAGTTTACACTATAGACTCATCGGGCTGCAAGGAGCAATTTAATCATTCTCCCTTCACATCTGAGCCGTGGGAGATAGATGAGGATCGGTCCTGTTTTTAAATAGCCCTGGATAAAAGACACTCTCTTGCTAGACAGTGATTCCAATGTTTTACAACCTCGGAATTCTTCCTAATCTCTAAGGCAAAGCTCGTCTGATAGAGACCTCCCTTCTTCCTCCCGCAAAGGAGAGGCGTGGCTCTCCCATTCTCTGTGAGATGAGGAAGTTAAGGGTGTCACTAAATTGCTCCCAGCTTTTCTCCAGCCCACTGAGCAATTCTTTTATCTTCTCTTACCTTGGTCATAGGCAATAGTCACTAAGAAGAAAGCCATAAGAATATTAGTAACAGTTTCAGTAACCTCGTAAGTTTCCAAATATTGGTTGTAATCAAGGGTCCCTAGTGATGGGCTGTGTTAAGCATAGATTTTAAGTGACCCGTGAAAAAGTGGGTCCAATGAATGAGCCGCTGAAAACAATCTGATCACATTGTGCCTCGCTTCACGGGGAGTACGATTCCATCCGCTGGCTTGTTGCCTATTTGTAGTGGAGGAGCCAACAATGTTCTCTTTACTTGTTTTGCTTTTGAACTTAAAGAACTCATAATCGTTGAAATGTTTTGAATTAAGTGATAAGTTCTTGGATTTTTTTAAAATCTTGGAACAGGCCTTGCATGTTTGGTATGTTTTAAGATACTCTTATGCAGGACAGTGCATTAGCAAAAACAAAACCTGTAAGGAGACGGAATCGTAAAAGCAGAAAACCATCATTTCTAGGGACGGAACATGTTATTATACATGATTTTCGGTTCTGGAGAACACAAGGAGATAAGAGATTCTGCTGTGTCAATTTCTAACTGAGAAAGTCATTAATAGCTTTCCTGTTTTGGAATATAAAGCTATGAGTGAGTGCCATCTCAGAAATGGAAAGGCGGCAGACAAAAGGCATATCTATAATAAGGAAAATGATTCTTCAAAATTGCCTCTACACTAAGAAATCGAAAACTGTGAGTGCAAAACACAGGCCCTGAGGGAAACCTCATTAAAGTATACGAGATGAGGTTACAGAAACTGGCATTATTTAGCTGGAAGAAAGAGCATAATAGTTTTTGAGTTCATGAACTAATTTTATTTTGAGCGAATGGACGCCTAACGCTTTTATGCTACCTGGAGGGTAATAGAACTTAAAAAAAAAATTGCATATAACTTGTCTCTTTCTACAAAGGATTTGAGAAAATTTACAACAAAAGAAATGTACAAGGAAATAGGGAAATGTAAACCAGACAGAAATCAGGAAGTAGCAATAAGAAAGAGAATCATAATAAAAATGAGCATTTACTCTATGCAGGGGACTTGGTACATTATTCCATTAACACCTTATCAAATATCACTATTCCCACGTTGGTGAGAAACCCAGCTCAGAAGTGGTTAATAAACATTCTCAAGGTCACAGATCTGCAGCAGGAAATGGGGATTTGAGCCTACTCTGTGTGATTATAAGTGGGCACTTTTATCAGTCTTAAGCACTCCCTCCAAATTACAACATGGGCAGATATAGTGGCAATAATTGGGATTCAGATCCTCCTTTGAGCTTCCTGGCTGCCAAGGAGATAAAGTAAAGCGTAGTTCTCATGCTCCGAATATCGGAATTATTTCTCTCCCTTCAAGTTCTTAATAAAATGCTTCATTTTAAACTTTATGTAGGAACACCACATTATGTGGTGAACAATATTTTAAAAGACTTTCTTTTTTATCATAAACATAGTGGCAGACTGCTTGTACAAGTTTCTGACAAAAGCCAAGGTCATAACATAAAGAGAGTTTATTTGGGTCTGAATGAATGCGTTTAGCTGTGTTGTCTTCGACCACATTCAAAAGTCCACTTGGCTTGTTCCAGCCCTGATGCCCCAAATCTCCTGCTCTCAACTCAATGCCTCTTCTCAATCCCGCATCTCCTTCTCTGACTCTGATGCAGGTAAATCAGAGCCTGAACGACATGTTTTATCTGCAACTGTCTAACTCGTTAACTCACTTCTTGTCATTGTCCCTTTCTCTATTAGGAGGTGGGCGCCAAGACTGCACGGTCCTTGCCTAGCTCCTTTAGGTCGGCATTTCCAGTAAAGAATGTTCCTGGCAAGTGTGTAGCGGATGCTCAGTAAATATTTTGTTGAATGAATAAACGAATGGATGCGTGGGTGATGGGGTCTGGGGCGATCTGCCTCCTGTGTCTCAGAGCCATGACATGATGCTCTGCTCCTTAAGTTCAGAACCCTTCTCGGTGCCTATTTTGCCTAAAGCACATGACGTGGTACTCAGAATGCCCCAGGTTCCTGGTTCTTGAATGACGCTGGTAAGAAGGGGATACTGAGGATGGGATTAAGTTCCCCCCTGGGTCCCTTCTGCATCTCACGCCTTGACATCTGAGTCCTGCCTGTACATTTGTACGTCTGCTGGGAAACGGCTGTGTGAGTGAGGCCTTGGGCCACAGGTGGGTGTGAGGGGCTGAGGTGGCCCTGATCCTGTCAGACGGCCAAGTGCTTTTGAGCAGCCCAGCGGGAGGTGGCTGCAATACCACCATCTCTGTCCTACACTTCAGTTTCCAGACGCCCGGGAAGTTTTGAAACTCCTGCCTCAAAACTGTGTTTTTAGCCTCAAAGCCGTGTTTTGAAAAAGCTTTCTTTTGTGCTGGCCATTGTGCAGAGGAATATCACAGAATTACATAAACTAAATTGTGTAGGCTCCTTTTCTTTGAAGAAGAAATAGAATCGCACACATTGCCGGCTGAAAGGGAACATTAGGTGGAGAAAATTTTAATAAACAAATAAAGCCAAGCCAGGAAACAGCCACATAGGAAATTATGATTTAAAAGACAGGGGACTAATTAAAATGACAGGCAAATATATTGTTTTAGGAATACATGAAGTGTTATCACTCATGGGAAAAATCCAGCAATAGGTTTAAGATTGTTGAATAGCCCTTTGCTTCCCTGGGGCCACATTTATGGTGGCAGAGGGAAGTCTTTGCTCCTTGTGGCTCAGATGCCATTCTCTCTGCTCTCGTTTATGAGGTGCGAGCAGGAGTCCAGCCACGCTTCTCTGGGGATGTACCTTTCACCGCTTTGGTCAAGTCTGGAATTTCTTGGTCACTTGGGAGGTCTACACTTGGAGGAGTTCAAGAACGAAGTTGTCGAAATCTGGGCAGTTTGTATGGCCAGAGCGATGGGCGGGGGGCTGTGGGGGAGGAGCCAGAGGGAGGCGGGAGGCAGCAGGGCCTCCCTATGTTATTTAGGGGACATTCTTGATCCCTAGCATCTCCTTCTGATCTATGTTGAAAGGAAAGGTCACTGTTAGTGGTATTCTAGTGTGTGTGTGTGAGACAGAGACAGAGAGCGCAGAGAGACAGAGATGCAATGGGAGTGCTCAGATGTGGAAAGGGACCTGTGTTTCCCTTTTCAATATTAGACAGCTTTGTTTCTTCCTCAGGAGGGTCCCATCCTGATGGCAGTTGGAAAAATTCCTTCTTTACCTACTGCACACACAGGAGAAAATGATACGCTTTCATCTCCCAGAACCACAGTGAGACTCCAGCCAGGTCATGGCGCCCGAGCTCCAGGGTCCCTGCTGACCACTCGGGAGCCACCTAGTGGGAGCGCAGGAGGGCACCTGCATCCTCCTCCAGGGCATCCAGCCCCTGGCAGCCGTGAGCAACACCCCTGACCTCCACAGCTCTGCTCCTGGAGCACAGGGCTGCTGTGGCGAGTGGGTGACTGCGTCTCTTCCATACCCTGAGCATCACCGCCTGCTTGGTGACAGTTCAGTCTCTAAAACCCAACCAGTAAAACCATGAGTCACACAAACGCCCAGAGGGACAGTCATGAGAGGTCCCGTCCAGCCCCTGCCCATGCTCACTAGGAGGCGGATGCCTTGGAAGGACAGCAGCCTGCCCTGAGGACAGCAAGTGAGAGCCACAACTAGAATCCGGTCCCCATGGCTGGCCTCGCTCAGGAGGGAGCATCAGGCTTATGGAGAACATGAGCCACAGTGTTTCCCTCCCTGTTGATGATCGTGTTCACGATGGTTTTCAGATTTGCCTGGCAATAGGCAAGGTGGCCAGGCAACGAATGTAGTTCTAAGAAGTACATTTCAGCAGGGTTTCAAATAAAGTCTGCAAACATACTGAAGTTGATACTCAAAAGTACCTGATTTGTTGTGGAGGTTCAGGGGGCCATATAGATACTTTCTTTTAAATTCTTCCACCCCTGGAAGGTTACACCTAGCAGAGTCAGGTGGATTTTTTTAAGTGAACTCTGGTTTTGGTTTTCTTCCTTTCTCTAGCCCATTCGATTGAGTCGTTAGTATGTACTAGACACTGTGCTGAGTATCGAGTATGGATACAGAGATGAACTCAATAGTGCTCTTGCCCTGAAAGAGTTCTGTGCAGGAGGCAGACATTTAAGCAGTCAATGACACAATGGCAAGGGCTGTGACAGGAGTGGTGGGCAAGGTCCCCCGT
The DNA here is from genome assembly GCF_021613505.1 of Equus quagga. NCBI lineage: Eukaryota > Metazoa > Chordata > Mammalia > Perissodactyla > Equidae > Equus > Equus quagga. The sequence goes on along the minus strand of NC_060274.1, from coordinate 39,881,230 downwards.
GGGAGGGAGAGAGAGGCTGGGACCACCTGCCCAGATGGGGGAACAGGGAAGCTGTATTTCGAAGGAGGAGAAGGATGGTCACCAGCTGGGCGAGGGCAGAGGGAAATCCAGTCTGAGCAGAAGGAACTCCACGTGTAAAGCGCAGCTTTACAAAAAATCTGCTGCCAGATTTAGCAGAGCTCTGAGCTGCTTGTTGGAGAACGTCAGGAGGGGAGCTGGAAGTGGGGAGAAGGGTCTCCCACGCCACACCAAGACACACGACCTCCCCACTTGGAGGACGGGGAGCCCAGGAGATTTTAGATCTGGGAAACATCACCCCGCAACACTGAGGAGGAGAGCAAGGAGCAACGTCTGCCCTGTCTGGGGCAGCCGTGCGTCAGCAGTTCTGAAAGCCAAGTCCAAGTGCACGGAGAAGCTTCATCCGTCAGATGGTCCCTCAAACCCACAGCGCCATCTGCAGTGTAGGCGCTGTCTCACTGTGGGAGGAGGAGAGGCAAAGGAACAGGTATGGCCTGAGTCCTTCAAGGGGTGTGTAAATGAAGGGGCAATCCAAAGGCACAGTCACACAGACCACAGATGGCACCACACGTGGCCTGTTTGTACTGGGACCTCACGGCCGGTGCAATCATCCAGGCATACAGCAGTGTCGCGACCACATGGCCAGCCCATTCAGAGGCAAATGGTACTTGTGCCTAATTTTATCGTTAGGGGACTTTGATTCACTCAGTAGCATGTTCCTCAGCAAACTCTGCTCCTCAGAACTACTCAAGAGAGTAGTTCACGATCTTTGCCTCCTTCATTTGCAAAGCTGGGCCAACGCTGATATCAATATGGAGTGAATCAGACAGACTTTCTGGAACATATTGAATTTGTAATCTTATCTTGCCATAGAATACAGGACAAAGACTATCCTTCACCGTTACGTAGTAATCTTGCCAATGGCGTACCAGAACTAATTAATACGTAAGTTAAACACACATGAGCACAGACGATGTGATCTGTACCATGGTAGGATGAGGCATGTGCTATGGGCTGCATGCTACCTAGTGCTGAGAAAGATACATAAGCACGTAATTTCAATACAGGGTGACAAACAAATTTAGAGGGATTTAAAGGACGCAGAGATAACTACTCATTTTGTCTGAGGGGGAAGGAAATGAGACTTTAGGGGAGAAGTGGAGAAGGTATAATTTAGGCAGAAGGAACACATACAAAGGCAGGAGAGTTGTACAGACTGTGCCCACGTGTTCAGGGGACTGGAAGAAGACCAATGTCTGAAGCAGAGGGTGCGGGGGTCAGGAGCAGTGGGGAGGCATGAAGCTGGAGCACAAATGAGACCAGTTTCAAGGCCAAGTGTACCAAAGAAAGGACGGAGGCATTTCTTTTGGGGAGACTGAGCTCTCCTGAAGATGGGGAAAGATCGGGCGGTGGGCGGTCCTACGCTGTGCTTTCACACACTGTGCCGCTGAACATCTTCCTTCAGGAGCAACGTGGCAAAAGTTTCTGACCGAGTAGTAGGGGCAGGTAGGGACGTATTGCACAGCTCTCACCTCCGCAGTACAGGAGGCCATCAGCACCACTTTTTCTGATCACCTCTCAGGACAGAGGCAGGCACCATCTTCGACTGCAGCTCTCGCAAAGGTGCCAATCACTAGGAACGTGAACCACAATGGCCCGCTATCAGGACACAGGGGAACTGAACCCGCGGCAGCAGCACTTTCCTTCTGTTATCAAAGTGCCCTGGATGAACACATCCATATCTGAGACGAACACAATGTTAATACCTGAGACCGTTTTTGGAAGGCAACTTCGAGCAGTGATGGAGTAAAGCATAAATAGCATTTGGCACTATAAATTCATCTGGCTTTCTCTCCTTTCTGTTTCATGTCTATCCCTCTAACTCCCTTGAGAAGTGACAAAGCCAGTTCATAACCCAGATGGGGTCACAGGTAATTAGTTCCTTCCCCACATCATGGTGCCCACTCCCATGATATTTCTGGACTATGTTACTCTATTCTGATTCTAGCTGTCACTCATTCTCTTAGCCACACCAGGTTGGACCATCTCAGCCCCTGGGCTATAAAAGGAGAGCTGGCAGAGATGGTTTAAATCAAGAGATATCTGTTGGAAGAAGGAGGAAATAAGAAAGAATTGGTGGTATTAAAAGAAATTTAGGCCTTCAGTGATTTAGGGTAAAATGATTGAGACAGTTGAAATGATTAAGAGACAAATCGACCCAACGGCATCTCCATGCAGCTCTTCACATCTCCAGATGAGAGAAATGATGCAAGAACAGAGACAAAGCTTTGCTTTTCAAGTGAACCATAGCTAAACAGACAAGTATCTAATAGTGTAGAGTCTCTTGTGGAAAATTCTAACAGCATCGAGATATCCCCATGGTCAAACCAAGCAAATCAGGTGACCTAAATGGGGGCCATATCACTTATTATCAATCATTCATGAAAATGGTAAAAGGAAGGAAGAATTCTATTTTGAAAACACAAATAGGATTTGTCCTTCAGCTCTGATGGCATTGGGGAAACCATCACTAAGATGATGGCTCAAGTGGATTGGCAGTGAGCATTCAGTCTGCGGTTATCCAGACAGCTGGGTTCCCTACTTGACTTCCCAGGGGTAGGGACCTCCTCACTCCGAAGTCTTGCTTGGTTCTAAAAGAACATTAAGAGAAAAGAAACACTTAGCTACTTCCTTTTAAACAGACCTACGTGACACCCGCTGCTGAAATTCTTGAGCATCTTTCAGGGAAAGCCCCTTCTGACATTTGTCATAACAATTAATCCTTTTGACTTTTCAGAACTAAAGAGAAGGGACAATCAATCGAGGCAGCCTGGAACCTCCGAATTCATGGACAAAAGCTGCAGTCTGCTGGGGATTTTAGACAGTATTTTCAGTTTTACAGACTAGAGAAGGGGATGGTTCTCAGAGTCCATCTCTTTTACTTGGAAGCCTGGGACCCTCACCTGAGCTTGTCTACGATACACAAAAGATGCAGCTGCCACAGTGACATTACAAGCCCTGGTGCTTCTCCCAGGAATTCCTGGCCACTGAGACTCTGCTCAGTAGTATGGTATAGATTTACATTAAATTCAGTGAGAATGCAATCTAGTTTGACTCTCTGTAGCAATCCCCAGAAGGCAAACTAGATGATTATCATCTAGTTAAGACATTTTTCACTCCTTAAGCTAATGCCTAGAAGTCGGGGGTCTCAACGATATGGTAATATATTCAAGGGCACTCACCGCCATTTCAATTAGTTAAAAGAAAAGCTGCTTATATCCAGATAAATAGAAATCCAGAGGTCTCAATGATCTGGATATATTAGAAAAGTTATTTTTTTCACTTAAGACGAATTAATTTTTCAGATAACATCTCTAATTTTCCATTTTACTTTGCAGGCAGAAAACATCAGAGATGAAAGTTTTGTATCCTTGCAGGGGAGTGACAGCTGTAAGAGGAGCTGCGGGATTCAGGAGCAGCAGACACAGCCCTCCCCTCATGGGGTGGCAGCGACACAGGCTCTGTCATCACAAGGAGGCACCTAGGTTGCCATTCAAACTGCTCGTTAGGCTTTTTCGCAAAGCCCCGGGAGACAGCGGCATTAACAGAAAAATGAGAAAATGAAGTAATTTGGGTTTTTGAAAGGCGGTTCAAGATGAAACATTAGTTCTGAGGAAGCAAGAGCACAGGTTCATGCTAATGAGTCTTAAGTGCATGCATTTCCAAGACATCAGCTTTGTTCTTTGCAGGGGACAAGTCTCATCCCCACCAGTCCTGGGAAGATGAAGCACTCCACGTCAGCGCCTTGATTAGGACCCACAGTCGAATGCTGGCATTTTACTCTCGCTTTATTAATATTACTCCAAGGTCGTTAGATGGCTTGTCAGGATGGCTTTAAATTGCTAAGGGTGCATTTCCCAGACAATCTTCATGTATTTATTCATTCAGTCAACAAACGCATGTGTCAAACACTGGAAAATGAACCAGAGTATAAGCTATGGCATCCGGAAAGCCAGGACACACGTGTATGAAAAATTTATAACAGTCCCAAATACTCTCTGGAGTCTCACATTCCAAGAGCCAAAGTCAGAGCTACCAGAAGAAACACAAATGCAGGGGAGGGTGGGGTGGGCATCCCTGATAGGGAGAACCGTGGACGCCCTTCCAGAATATAAAGGAACCAAGACACATACTTTAAGTCCTACCCAATTTAGGCTTTTTGGAAAAATTACCACATCGCTGTTTTCTGGTGACTCCACCATATGTATGTTTCAATTGACATATTATCAACACACTGAAGAAGGAGCTTTAGAGCCAAACCCAACGCAGCTATCTCACAGAACTAAGGGGAAATGTCTCAGTCTTGGGATGTGCATCGAAATCTGGGTAGTAATTTTCATCTCAATTACAGGGCAAGAGGAGGCACGAAGGGTCCCTTGCTGGGACTGGTGACTGGAAAGCCTGCACCCCATTTTGGTGAATGGCTCCCTCTCAGTGTACCTGAACCATCTCCCTTCTTGGCTCCATTCTGAGCACCATCCCTAGGGAATACTGGCCACACACATCCAAGGGGAGACAGGTTCCAGATGGTCTCTGCTTGGGAGGATGCAAAAACAACCCGAAAGATGATAAAAACCCATCTCTAGACTTAGCAGTTCTCAGTCTTGCTGCTGGCACCTAAGGTGGCAGCCCAGGAGACCGTCTCCCCCAGGAACAGAAAGGCTAGGGACTGGGGGCAAAAGCCTTTGAAGTCAGACTGACTTGGCCTTAAATACCCTTCCACCTGCTGTGTGATCCTGATCAAATCTCTGGGCCTCTCCACACTTCAGTTGATTCAATAAGATAGGACCTGACCTCCGCAGGGATCGATTGCTACAGCCAGAGCTGGATAATCTGCCTTTGCTTGGCCTTACATCAGGCTGCTTCCAGCGGGACTGGAAGGAGCTAGTCTGACAGCAACAGTGGCAGCCACTCCCCCAGGACTTCTGAGTCACTTCACTTCTCTCAGCCAAGAAGGTGCTATCTCAGAAACACCCACCCTGCCACCACCTGCCCCCAGACCCCAGAAAGGCTGGGTGTGGGATGCTGCCATCGTCTTGAAGGTCTTCCCTGTTGTGGTCCCCTGTGTGGATGTACATGTTGCTCTCGCAGAGAGGTGATGGACATGTCGAGGGTACCAGAGCATCTGAGGTCGTGGGAGAAGCAGCAGTGAGTTCCTGCCGGCTGGCACTTAGGGGTTTCCATTTTAATGTGCGCTAGACTTTCCCCCTAAGGGTTTAAAGGTTACATAATGGACTAAAATAAAGTTATTTCTAATTAAAAAAAAAACCACAATCCCAAAGCCACACAAGAGGGCTCTCTTTAGATCTGAAAGTGCCCTACAGCATGTGATGCTGAAGACGGACTGCTGGACTTTGGGAAAGTGCAGAGGCGAACAGTGGAGCGTTATTGGATACAAACATCCAGATTTTGCCTTGTATGACCAGAGGAGCTGAGCTGAACACAGAGCGCCCACAACTCCCTGGGAAATGCTGGAACGTGGAAAAGCTTTATCACAAATGATAAAGCCCAGGGCGGCGTTCAGAGTGCTGGATGGTGGAGGAATGTTCAAGAGTGACCCACCTAGCGGCTCTGTCCCCACCTCTCCTCTCCTCACACCTTGTCATTTGCTGCTGGCTGTACCCTGAGCTCCCTCTCGGGCTCTGGGCCACCCTGTGCTTAGTCCTTAGTGGGGAAGTTCCGGTGACACAGCATGAAATCCAATTTGCTTTTAGTCTGCTGTGACCTTGTGACCTGGTTATTAACTGGGTTTCAGTTCTTGTAACTCATCTGTGGATGAGTAATAGGCATCTTAAGCACAACACGTCCAACAACAAGTTCTTGGCCGCCTGAGCCCCAAATCTGCTCTTCCCCATCTCAGTAGATGGTAACTCCATTCTTCCAGGTGTTCAGGCTGAAATCTAGAGGCATCCTTGACTGTCCCTCTCACTCCTCAGATCCAATTCAGCACATCTACTCATCCCTCATCGTCCTGTATCAAGTGGCATCCTTTCCCCATGTCCACCAGCTTTCCCCTTTCCCCTGCGCTCTCTATATAGCATTTAACTGGCAAAAAGATGCATCCATTACTTTATTGTCTGTCTTCTCCCGTTACAAGGTATGTTTCATGAGAGACAGGGCTGTTTTGTTTGTTGCTGTATCTTCCTGGTGCCCGGGACACAGCAAATCACTCAGTAAATGTTGAGTGGGTGAATAAATGGATGTTACGGCCATGACTGTAAGTCAGTCATTTGCACATCTATTGACTTTCCCATTTAATTAGTTTGAAGAAGTTAAATGACCACCCCAGGAATTTCAGGGAGTTTCACGGTTCACGGCAAGCATTTACACAGCATCATGGAGCGCCCTGAATTCTGTTTATGACTTTCAAACTGGAAGTAGCCTGGGGACTATGACTTTGCAGCAGAGTTAAAAGGTGTGATTCTGGGTGAGGCTAGGCTCGTGACGTCCCTCCTCCCAAGCACTCTCAGGGTTGGCAATGTGGAATTCTGTTGGACATAAAACCATTTTAAAAGTGGCAAACAGAAACTGTGCATCCGCCAATAGAAGCAGTAAAGAAAACACAACAGCTACCATTTTTGAGAGCCTACAATTTGCCAGCACTTTTGCTAAATATTCTTTTAAATACTTGCTATAAGGAAACTGACATTATATTTCCTCTTTCAGGGTACAAACTGAGCAGCGATCAACTGAACAATCAGGAGAAAGGAAGCAAGAGCAGCAAATGCTACAGCCAGCCCTCCTTCTGGGCCGCAACTCTGGAGGCTTGAAGACCGGCCTTGCTGCAGACTAAAGGAAGTGTGTCATGAGGGCTCCCTGCAGTTTCAGCATGGATCAGTCTTGGTGGCATGATGTCTGGGCTTCACTCTTTGACCAATGGTTGGGTCTCTGCAGCCTGCTGCTATGTCTCTTCTTCAAGGGACCGTACTGATTTCTCATCCTATCTCTGTTCAATTCACTACTCTATCTGCCATCCATGACCCCCACCTCCAGGGTCCCTGAGCTCCTCCTTTGGAACCAAGGGCAAGGAAGCACTTGCCCTCCGCCTGTCCTTTCCCTCTTGAACCAGCTTCGAGCTCTATCTCCGTGCTCTTGCATTTATTTGCAGACTTATAGACGGTAGACTAAGAGAACTCTCACCAGTTCCCCCAGTTAGACCACTGGCCTTTGCCCGACTTGGATTCCTGGTGCTTTCAGGATGACCTATTCTTCCTAAGCATTTTCCTCGGATTAAAGAAATTAAAGCTTGCTGCTATTTGCTTTTTTGTTTTTCAGCCTACTCCGGGTCCTTTATTTTTTATGACTCTGAGCAAGTTCATTCCTGACTGTACTCCTAATAAGTACTTAGAATGCAAGTGGCCTAGGCTTCCAGAACTTCAGAGGTCCTCACTGATCTTCGCAGGGCTGTTTCTTGATTTTCTAGTGCACTGGTTGTCAACCCACAAAGCCTGAGGAGCTTTAACAAACGTAGATGGCTGCTCCCCCCCCCCCCCCCCCCCAGGGATTCTGACTCAATTGGCTGGTGGTGTGGCCTGGGCATCCTAGTTTTTCCAGACTCCCCGGGTGAGACCCTGACTCGCTTGTCTAAACATCTAATGCCGAGAAGCTCTCACAACAACCTATTCCCTTTTCCCCCTCTTTGTCTTGAGCTTCTCTTTATACTGAAGCCTCAAAGAATTACACTATGTTTATAAATATTCTCCCAGCAATTCCCAGTTATCCATAAGACATGCTCTTTTTAAAAAGTCAGCCCATTTTATAACAAAAAGTTATACTGAGTTCATATAGCTAAGTTTAATAAATATAAATAAAAATTAGAGACTTAAAGCAGGAAGAAAATCTATATAGAAAGCACACAAATGTGAATACAATGCCAAGTGAATAAAATCACAGCCCGTTGAGATTCTGAATTCTAAAGCCTGCCCATGAGGGAATTAACTGGTCACACGTTTCTCTCAGAGAATGTGAATGAAATAGATTGTGACAGAATAAAACAATAAAGTAGGGTCAAGATCTTGCTTCTCTTCCTGTTCCAATTCAGGGCCGTAGAGGTGCTGATGACCTAGTAGGACGGAGGCTGTGGGACATTCGCAGATTGAACAGCACATATTACTCTTAAGCTGGTATACCTGTAGCTCTCACTCAGCCATTCGAAACATCTTGGTTTCAAGATCACTTTACATTCTTAAATACTGTTGAGGATCCCAAAGAACTTTTATTTATGTGGGTTCTATCTATCAACACGTATCCAATTAGAAATTGAAACTGAAAAAAAAATTTAAATATATATATCGACTCATTTAAGGACAACAATAATACATTCATAACACATTAACATGGATAACATTTATGCAAAATAACTATGTTTTTCAAAATTAAAAAATAGTGAGAATCGTGGCATCGTTTTATGTTTTCGCAACTCTCGTTAAGGTCCGGCTTAAGAGAAGACAACTGGATTCTCATGCCTGCTTTCTGACTTCAGTCTGTTGATAAGCATCATGGAGCTTTGGAAAAACTCCAGGGCACGTTGTAAGAGAATGAAGTGAAGGCACATACAGTCTTAATATCACTATGAAATTAGTTTTGACCTTATGGATCCCCTGAAAGGCCCTTGGGGACTCTCAGGGGTCCCCAGGCCATACTGTGAGAATGTCTGTTCTAGATATAACATATGTGAAACATAATGCTCATTCTTTCCATTGGCAACTAGATGACCACTGAATGCTAGAATGGCAGATACCCAGCATCTGGGACAGACTCATCAGAGAAGCCAGAGGTCTTGCGCTCGCCACTCCCTTTCTGGGCTCCATCCACCCCACCCCACTCTGATCTCTTCTGCATCCCAGAAGGGCTGCACACACCCCAGTGGAAGGACCTAGGGGGATGCTTTTCTAGGCAGAAGCGCAGCGTAGGTGACGATGCGGAGATGGGAATTCCTGATGGTTCAAGGAACGAAATGAAGATGAGTGAGGCAACACACAGTGAACTAAGAAAAGAGGCGAGGGGCCGGACGGTGGCGCAGCGGTTAAGTTTGCACGTTCTGCTTCTTGGTGGCCCGGGTTCGCTGGTTCGGATCCCGGGTGCGGACATGGCACAGCTTGGCAAAAGCCATGCTGTGGTAGGCATCCCATGTATAAAGTAGAGGAAGATGGGCATGAATGTTAGCTCAGGGCCAGTCTTCCTCAGCAAAAAGAGGAGGATTGGCAGCAGTTAGCTCAGGGCTAATCTTACTCAAAAAAAGAAAAGAAAAGAGGCGAGCAGGGGCCGGTGACGTGGGACCACCAGGAAGGTTGCAGTTTGTTCTGAATGCAGTGGGAAAGCCTTTGAGGGGGTCCGACACGGTCCAATGGGAGTTCAGGGTTTCTGGTTATGAAGAAATCACATTTTATTTAAAATACTTCTTTTCACTTAATTGAAACTGGAAGACAATCCCTCCCGCATCCTAAAAAAGGACACAAAGAAGCAGTTTGCTTCTAGTATGTATACAAATGTTTATTCTGGAACTAAAAAAAAAAAAAAAACAGAAAAAAAGGCAGCAGTTCGAAAGCCCAAGACTGTCCTTTACCTGCTATTTGCTCAAGAGCAGTTCATGAAAATGCAAATGAAACTTAGTTCATTATCAGAGTCCTCCTGGCTGGAAAGCGCCCTCACCCATAACTCAGACCGAATCCCCTCACCTTGAGCCCACCCTCAATGTCGCATGTGAGATAAACGGCAGGAAATGGGATCTAGACCCAGTTCAAAGGGAGAAAAAAATAGGCGTCTACACCTGTGTCCTCGTTCTTAATCACTGACAACCATTGGCTTTATTCATTCATGCAACTGATTTCGTGCGTGCCTACTGTGCTAGGCACTCTAGATAGAGCAGCAAACAATAGACAAAAATCTCTGCCCTCATACTGTTTCCATTCCAATGGGGGAGAGGCCATGAACGAGGCAATTCAATAAGTTATAGACTAGAGTAGAGAGGGAGAAGGGCTGTGGAGGGAAATGAGGCAGGATGGGGAGGAGGGTAGATGCAGTTTTAAATAGGGTGGTCAGGAAGCACCTCCGGGGGTGGTATGTGAGGAGGAGAGGAAGCAGACCTTCTGGACATCAGGAGAAAGAAAGAGCATGGGGAGCAGAGGGGAGACCAAGCATGAAGTCCCCAGGTAGGTGTGCTTGGACTGCCAGAGGAACAGCAAGGAGACCCATGTGGCTGGAGCAGAGGGAGCAAGGAGGGGAAAAGGGGAACCAGATCACTAGGGCCTCGCTGGCCACTGAAGCAGCTCTGGGAGCCACTGGAGGCTCAAACAGAGAGGTGACACATTCCAGATTAGGTTTGAAAAGGTGCCCGCTGGTGGGTGTGTGGCTGTATGTGCCAAAGGTGAGGACAGGAAGAGCCGTGAGGAAGCTGCTGCAGTAATCAGGGGAGAGATACTGATCACCAGGACCAGGATGCTAGCTGCTGTGGACACACACTGGGAGAGCTGATCTATTTTTGAGGCTAACAGTTTGGATGTGGGGTGCAGAGAAAGGATGAGTCAAGGATGACTCCACAGTTTTTGGCCTGAGAAACAGGTAGGATGGAATTGCCATCAACTGACACGGGGGGACTGTGAGTGGAGGAGCTGGCGAGCAGAAGAGGATGTAAGGTAGAGAGTATAAATGTGAGATGTTTACTAGGCATCCAACTGAAGATCTCCAGCAGGAGCTGAATATTCCACTTTGGAGTTCCGGGGAAAGGTCTGAAATGGACATAGAAATGTGAGAGTCGCTAGCCTATCGACATTTTTAAAGTCACAAGAGTGGATGAGACACCTCAAGGGGGAAGTGTGTGTATAGACAGGAGAAGAAGCTCAAGGTCTGAGCCCTAAGGCAGCCCACAGTTCAAGGTTTGGGGGAGTCAGGGAAAGAGGCCCAGAAACAGGAAAAAAGCCAGGACAGGATGTTTTCCAGGAAGTGGAGAAAGCTGCAATGCATGAAAGGTGCTGTCAACTATGTCAAGTGCAGGAGGGTGAGAACTGAAAATTGACCAATGGATTTTCCAAAGCGGAGGCCACTGGTGACTCTAACAAAGGCTGGAGTTAAGGAAGCCTGCTCAGAGAATGAAAGGAGAGGGATTGGAGGCAGTCCAGATACCTCTTTGAGGAAGTTCTGCTGTGAGGGGGAGAAAAAGATGGGGTGATAGATGCAGAAAGATGTGGGCGATGAGAAGATTTGGGAGAAAGAGCTGGTGCACACTTCTGGGACTGATCTAACAGGGAGGGAGGGGGAGTGATGTCCTCGGCAGGTGACAGAGGGCAGCGTCTAGGGCCCAAGTGGCTATAGAGCGGGGTGTAGGTAGTTCACGCACCACAAAAGGCAGGATGGTTTTTCTGATCTTTTCTGATCCTTTCAATTGTCTCAGCAAAGTGTGAAGCAGGGTCATCCATCATCTGAGTAGGAGGATGGGAAGGAGATGATGGAGATTCATTCATCATCGTGTTTTAACTAATGAATGGATTGATTTTTCTTTCATAAATATAAGATCTGTTCTTATATTATATGGAAAAAGAAAAGGAGCAGGGCTAGAAGGAGGAGGAGAAAAAAGAGCTCTGACATCCAGAGAACCCAAGAGAAACCCCAAATGAAGCTTCTGGCCACCAGATCCCACTGATCTTTGCTGAGAGACAAAGATAACCTAGCAAAGTGGGGTACAAGACATCTGCATTTCTGCTGAATGTACTTTTTATTCCAGGGCGAAGAGGGCGAAGAATCATGCCTTCTGCGTGATTCAGGTACTTGACTTCGCTTTAGGAAAAGCAACACTGAGAAAACAGAAAAGCAGGAGCATGTGCCGAAAAAGGAATTGCTCCTCAGGAGACAGCAAAGCGAGCTAATTTTGCACATACTATAAAACACTAATTGGCTTTGGTTTGAGGTCTATTTTAAAACGTAGAGTATGCCAGTAGACAGGTGCATTCCGAGAAGAGGCCTCTACATATTCTGACATATTCTCAGCCTCCCCAGCACATTCCCAGAAGACTACCTTTGGCTTACGGCATTTAGCTGTGCAAAAAATAAATAGTGTCATCCAAGAAATAAAAGTTGCATTTTATGGGGATTAATAATGATTTATAAGGACATAAAGATGATGGAACTACCCTTAACATAGAAGAAAGGGCTACTTATCACAACTTTTATAAAATAATCATGATGTGAATTTATGCCTACATTTTATTTTGAATGGCACCTGATGATATAGAATTTTATAAAATTAAATTTAACATCTACTTAAATTCTACAAACCACCCTGTGCGACACAGATTCTTTTTTTAATCGATGACAAACCGAGAGCAGCATCACCAGAGGTCTCTAGTCACTTGCTGGGACAGAAGGGGAATTCTCAGGGGAGCCACGTATCGCCGGGAGTTTATGCGTCCTGACATGGAAATCAATGTTGCCGGCCTTTAGATAACTCTAAAGTACAGGTCAGGCCGTAAGTGAGTCTGGTAGATTGATCCAAAACAAACTGTCTGTTGCGTGACTTTTATGTAACATGATTGCCCAGTTTCTGATATCCTTTACACAGCCAGCAAAAATAATAAAAGGGTCACTTCTTGCCACAGGGTCTCCATCAACTGCAACCAGAAGGGGCCCTTTGACAAGGGGCCTTCTGCACAATCAGTTCTTGAATCCTTATAAAACTCCCGCTGCCTCCCACCTTCCAGCACAGTTCTGAATGCCATTCCCTACAATAGATCTCAATTTATGAAACGATTCGAATGACAAAAACCCAGGAAGGAAATTCAATAAGAGCCGACACCATAAAATGCCATAAATCACCAGAGGAAATGCCCCACCGATCAATTAGCAAGATATTGGCAAAAACTCTATAAAGCATTTGACTGAATAAATCACCTGAATAAACCCACCTATTCAGCAAAAGAACAATGATCAGATTTGTTGCAGGGATGTGTGCGTGTGTGTGTGTGTGTTTGTGTGTGCGTGCATGTCTGCGTGCATGCGTGAGGGAGAGACGGGAAGACTGAGAGAGAGAGAGATGGATTGTGTAAGTAATAGACAGGAACAACATGGATGAATGAATGGCCAGGCTGCAAGGCAGCTCCATAATTGGGCAAATGCTTCCTGCATCTACATTACTTCCCCCTCTAGCCTTTGCAAAACTTAATACTATTTCTTCCATCTTCATCTTTTTTATGATCAAAACAATACTGCCTAATTATAAATAGCCTATAAAATAAAAATAGCATACAGACAAAAACAAAAACCACCTCAAGCCCCACCACTCAAGATAAGCACTATTGATATAAAGTCATGTGCCGCATAACGACATCTTGGTCAACAACGAACTGCATATACGGCGATGGTCCCATAAGATTCATATCATACAACCTAGGTGTGTAGTAGGCTATACCACCTATGTTTGTGTAAGCACACTATGATCACACAATGATGAAATCACCAAATGACGCATTTCTCAGAACATATCCCCATCGTTAAGTGATGCATGACTATATCAAAGATTTCCTTCCCAACTATTTTCAACACACGCATACGTATTATTCAGCCAAAATATATTGTGCTGCATATACCATTCAGATTGTGCTTCGCTTCTGTAACATCATGTCATGAGCAACGTTTATTTTATTAACATTACTATTATTATTAACATTATTATTAACATTAGGAGGTTTTACAAAAGTTACACATTGTTCCATATTAGGGCGTTACTTCAAGTAATTTAAGTAATCTTTTTGTTGAACGCTGTAGGAAATTTCTAATTTTTCACTATTGTAAATAGAATGCTCCACATAAACAACTTACAGCTTATTCTTTGTATCAACATCTATGCCATTCTCTGAGGACCCAATAACTCAGCCACACTGTTGACGTGGACTGCCAAGCTGCTAGTTAAACCGTGTGAACTTGACCCATTTACACTTCCGCCTGCACTTTTTGAGTGTCCAGGAAGTGGAGAAAGCTGCAATGCATGAAAGGTGCTGTCAACTGTGTCAAGTGCAGGAGGGTGAGAACCGGAAATCCCAGCGCATCTTCAACAGCATTGGTTAGTATCCTGTCTAAAATTTTTCGTTTGATAGGCAAAATGGCAGAGTATTTTTCATTAATTTGTTTTGTTTTTTTAGTATGGCTAAAAATATTTTCACTGGGTTAACGACCTTTTATATGTGTGACTCACACCTTTCTCGGTGTCTGGTACATCATAGGCGCTCAATAAATAGATATCGAATGACTAATCAAAGCAGAGATGACTCGTGTCTTTTCTATTTTTGTAACAGGATTTTACTGCTTTTATTATCATAAAAGCATATTTTACTACTCCGGATGTATTAAGGATAAGCACCCTTTTCTATAAATACGACAAAATTTTCCAATCTTACTTGTCTTTTCATTTCATTTATTGTGTGTGTTTTTTTTTAACTTACAGAGAGTTTAACGTTTTATATTTGCAAATATCTGGATTTCTTTTCCATTGTTATCGTTTTCTTATTTTATGCTTAAAAGGTCTCTCTCTCTCCAACTCAAGATAATATTCATCTATATTTTCTTTTGACTTTTTATGATTTCACATTTTATATTTAACTCAGCTCTCTTAGGGACTGGAGTATGGCTAAAAAGGGAAATACATATTAAGATTTTTTCTAAGTAGTTAATTATGTCAGTAACATTTATTGTGTAATATATTTGTTACTCAAAGAGTTTTTTATTCCATCATTATTATTTATAAAATTTATATGAGGGTCAGTTTCTGGTCCATTTATGTAGTCCCACTGATCTTCCATTATATAACTGTACTGATACCACACCATCTCGACTACTATATAACATATGATGTAATGTTAAACCAAACATCCACACTTCTTTCCCCAAAGTTTCCTGGTTATGTTGTTCCTTTCATTCTACTAGATAATTTCTGGAATTGTTTAATGAAATATATACACACAACACATATAAATATATATATGTTATGTTTATATGTTTATATAAATCTATCTCCTTGGGATTCTAGATTTGCAGCCAGCCTGTCTATTAATTTGTGAAGAACTGAGGTTATATAAAGTTCAGCATTTCCATCCCAGCCACATGATGTACCTCTCGACATGTTCCAATCTTTACATCTCTTAGTGAGACTTCATACTTTTCTTCAGAGAGTTTCCATGTACTTCTTTTGGAAGCTATCTCTAGGTACTTTATAAATAGGATTTTCTTTCCCTCATATTTTCCAACTTGATATCACTGGTTTAGACGAAATCTACTAATATTGATCATATTTATTTTGTGTCCCGCCACATTACTTAACTCTTTTTTATTCCAATAATATTTCAGCTGAGTCACTGCAGGTTTTTTTTTTTTTTTGCTGAAGAAGATTCGTCCTGAGCTAACATCTGTTGCCAATCTTCCTCTTTTTTTGCTTGAGGAAGATTAACCCTGAGCCAACAACTGTGCCAATCTTCCTCTATTTTGTATATGGGTCGCTGCCACAACATGGCTGATGAGTGGTGTAGTTCCACACCCAAGATCCAAACCCACGAATCTGGGTTGCCAAAGTGGAGCACACTAAACTTAACCGCCATGCCATGGGGCCAGCCCTGTCACTGCAGTCTTTTAGTTTGACAATTGGACATTTGTAAATATTATATTGATTTCTTCTAATATCTATGCTTGTTTTGGTAGGTTTTTAGTGAGCCTCCTAGATGGCACCCAAAGAGCCTTACCTCCTGGTGTTCACCATTACAACATGCCTTTCCTAGTCATCCCTCCCCACACCAACCCTTAGCAACCACTGATCTTTTTACTGTCTCCATAGTTTTGCTCTTCCAGAATGGCATATAGTTGGAATCATACAGTCTGTAGCTTTTTCAGATTGGCTTCTTCCACTTGTAATATACGTTTAAGATTCATCCATGTTTTTTCATGGTTTGACAGCTTATTTCTTTTTAGTGTTGAATAACATTCCATTGAATGCACCGCAGTTCATCCACTCACCTACTGAAAGACCTCTTGGTTGCTTCTAAGTTTTGGCAATTATGAGCAAAGCTACTATAAACATCCGTGTCCAGATTTTTGTGTGTTTTCAACTCCTTCAGGTAAATGCCAAGGAGCACAACTGCTGAATCCTATGGTAAGAATATGTTTAGTTTTGTAAGAAACTGTCAAACTGTCTTCCAGAGTAAATGGACCATTTTGCATTCCCACCTGCAATGAGTGAGGGTTGTTCCACATCCTTGCCAGCATTTGGTTTTGCCAGTGTTCTAGATTTTAGTTATTCTAGTGGGTGTGTAGCAGTACGTCGTTGTTTTAATTTGCTTTTCTCTGGTGACATACCATGTGGAGCGTCTTTTCATATGATTAGTTGCCATCTGTATAACTTCTTTAGTGAGGTGTCTGTTAGAGTCTTTGGCTCATTTTAATCCAGTTGTTTGGTTTCTTCTTGTTGAGTTTTAAGAGTTCTTTGTATATTTTGAATAATAGTATTTTATCAGATGTATCTTTTGCAAATATTTTCTCCCAGCCTGTGGCTTGTCTTCTCACTCTCTTAATATTGTCCTTTGCAGAGCACAAGATTTTAATTTTCATGAAGTCCAGCTTATCAATTATATCTTTCATGGATCAGGCCTTCGGTGATATATCTAAAAAGACATTACCATACCCATAGTCATCTACATTTTCTCCTGTGTTATCTTCTAGGAGTTTTATAGTTTTCGTTTAACATTTAGATCTATGATCCATTTTGAGTTAATTTTTCTGAAGGGTGTAAGTCTGTGTCCAGATCGTTTTTTTTTTTCTTTTGCATGTGGATGTCCAGTTGTCCCAGCACTATTTGAAGAAGGGACTGTCTTTGCTCCACTGTATTGCCATTGCTTCTCTGTCAAAGATCAGTTGACTATATTTATTTGTCAAAGATCAGTTGACTACATGGGGATCTATTTCTGGGCTTCCCATTGTGTTCCATTGATCTATCTGTCCATTCTTTCACCAATGCCACACTTGGCATTGCTTAATGTAGCTTTAAAATAAGTCTGGATATTGGGTTGTGTTAGTCCTCCGACTTTGTTGTTCTCCTTCAATATTGTGTTGGCTATTCGGTTCTTTTGCCTCTGTATAAACTTCAGAATCAAGTTGTCCATATCCACAAAATAACTTGCTGGGATTTTGATTGGGATTGCATTGAAGCTATGTATCATGTTGGGAAGTACTAACATCTTGACGATATTGGGTCTTCTAATCCATGAACATGGAATATCTCTCCATTTATTTAGTTCTTTGATTTCACTCATAAGAGTTTTGTAGTCTTCCTCATACAGATCTTGTACATATTTTGTAGATTCATATCTACATATTTCCTTTTTAGGGGTGCTAATATAAATGGTATTGTGTTTTTAATTTCAAATTCTACTTGTTTTGTTCATTGCATAGGAAAGTGATTAACTTTGTATATTAACCTTGTTTTTTGCAAGCTTGCCATAATTGTTTATTAGATCCTGGAGTTTTCAAATTTTATTTATTTATTTTTCTGAGGAAGATTAGCCCTGAGCTAACATACACCACCAACCCTCCTCTTTTTTGCTGAGGAAGACTGGCCTTGAGCTAACATCCATGCCCAGTTTCCTCTACTTTATATGTGGGATGCCTGCCACAGCATGGCTTGACAAGAGGTGCATATGTCCACACCTGGGATCTGAACCGGCAAACCCCGGGCCACCAAAGTGGAATGTGCAAACTTAACTGCCACGCCACCCAGTTCCTGGAATTTTTTGATGATATTTTTGGATAGACAATCATGTCACCTGTGAACAAAGTTTTATTTCTTCATTCCCGATCTTTATACCTATTTCCTTGTCTTGTCTTATTGTATAAGCTAGAACATCCAATATGACATTGAAAAGGAGTTTTGAGGGGACATCCTTGCTTCATTTCTGAGCTTTGTGGGAAAGTGTTGAGTTTCTCACTATTAAACATGATATTAGCTGTAGGTTTTCTGGATATTCTTCATCAAGTTGAGGAAGTTCTTCTCTATTCCTGGTTTACTGAGAGTTGCTGTCATGAAAGGGTGTTGGATATTGTCAAATGCTTTTTCTGCATCTACTAATAGGACCACGTGATTTTTCTGTTTTAGTCTGTTGCTGTGATGGATTACGCTAACTGATTTTCAAATGTTGAACCAGTCTTGCATACCTGGGAGAAATGCCACTTGCTTTTAGTGTATAATTCTTTTTAGACATCGTTGGATTCAATTTGTTCATATTTTGTTGAGGATTTTTGCATCTATGTTCATGAGGGATATTGGTCCATAGTTTTATTTTCTTGTAATAACTTTGTCTGGTTTTGGTACTAGGCTAATGCTGGTCTCATAGAATGACTTAGGAAGTATTTCCTCTGCTTCTACCCTCTGAAAGAGATTGTGGAGAACTGGTAAGATTTCTTAAAGAGTTTGGTAGATTTCACCAGTGAACCCATCTGGGCCTCGTGTTTTCTGTTGTAAAAGGTTATTATTTGCTGATTGAATCTTTTAAATAGATATAGGCCTATTCAGATTGTCTATGTCTTCTTGTGTGAGTTTTGGCAAACTGTGTCTTTCAAGGGATTGGTGCATTTCATCTATATTATCAAATTTGTGGGCATGGATTGTTCATAGCATTCCTTTATTATCCTTTTAATATCCTTAGGTTCTGTAGTGATGCCCCCTCTTTTCTTTCTGATATTAGTAATTTGTGTCCTCTCTCTGTTTTTTCCTTAGTTAGCCCAGCTGTAAGCTTATTGATTTTACTGATCTTTTCCAAGAACTAGCTTTTGGTTTCACTGATTTTCTCAGTTGATTTTCTGTTTAAAATTTCATTGATTTCTGCCCTAATTCCTCTTATTTCTTTTTTTCTGCTTACTTTGGACTTCTTTTTCTATTTTCATAAGGCAAAAACTTGGTTTGATTTTAGGTCTTTCTCCTTTTCTAATATATCCATTCAAAGCTATAAATTTCCTTCTAAGCACTGCTTTTGTTGCATTCCTCAGATTTTTTAAGTTGGTATTCATTTTCAATTAGTTAAAAATATTTAAAATTTCTCCTGAGATTTCTTCTGTGACTCATGTTATTTAGAAGTGCTTGTCTAATCTCTACGCATTTTGGGACTTTCAAGTTATCTTTCTGTTATTAATTTCCAGTTTAATTCCATTTTGGTCTGAGAGCAGATATTGTATGATTTCTATTCCTTCATATTTCTTTGTGTTTTAGGCCCCAGCATGCAGTCTATCTTGGTGAATCTTCCATGTGTACTTGAGAAGCATGTATATTCTGCTGTTGTTGGATGAAGTCGTCTATAGATGTCAATTATATCCAGTTGACTGAGGGCGTTGTTGAGCTCAACTGTGTCCTTACCGAAGTTCTGCCTGCTGGATCTGTCGGTTTCTGATAGAGGGATGTTGAAGGCTCCACCAACGAGAGTGGATTCATCTATTTCTCTGTGCCGTTCTATCAGTTTTTGTCTCACGTGGTTTAACACACTGTCATTAGGTGCACACACATTAAGAATTGTCATGTCTTCTTGGAGAACTGACACCTTTATCACTACGTAATGCCCTTCTTTATCCCTGATAACTTTCCTTGCTTTGAATTCTGCTCTGTCTAAAATTAATATAGCTACTTCTGCTTTCTTTTGATTAGTGTTATCATGGTATATTTTTCTCCATCCATTTACTTTAAATCTTTATATGTCTTGATATTTATAGTGGATTTCTTGTAGATAACATATAATTGGATCCATTGTTATGATCCACTCTGACAATCTCTGACATTTAATTGGTGTTTTTAGGCCACTGATATATTTGGATTAATATTTACCATATTTGTTACTGTTTTCTATTTGTTGCCCTTGTCCTTTATTCCTGTTTTTGTCTTCACTCTTTTTCTCTCTTTTGTGGTTTTAATTGAGCATTTTGATTCCATTTTTTCTCCCTTCTTAGCTTATTGGTTATACTTCTTTTTTAACTTATTTTCTTGGTTTTCCCAGAGCTCCCAAAACACACTTACAACTAATCAAGTCCACTCTCACATGACACCATACCTCTTCATGGGTAGTGTGAGTACTTTATAATAATAAAAGAATCCTAATTCTTCCCTTCCCTCCCTACTATCGTCACTGTCATTCATTTCACTTATATAAAAGCATACACAAGCATATATATATGTATACACACACACACACATATATGCTTATGCATGCTTATATATGTGTACATATAATGTTATGTGCATAAAATATGCACATAAGCATGCACAATCAAATACATTGTTGCTATTATTTTGAACAAACTGTTCAATCAATTAAGAAAAATTAGTTTTTACTTTACCTTCACTTATTCCTTCTCTGATGTTCTTCCTTTCTTTATGTAGATCTGAATTTCTCACCTATATTTTCTGTCTCTCTAAAGAACTTCTTTTTTTTTTTTTTGCTGAGGAAGATTCTCCCTGAGCTAATATCTGTGCCAATCTTCCTCTATTTTGTATGTGGGTCGCTGCCTCAGCATAGTCGCTGACAAGCGGTGTAGGTCCACGCCTAGGAACCAAACCCATGAACCTGGGCCACTGAAGTGGAGCCCACGAACTTAACCACTAGGCCATGGGTCCAGCCCCTAAAGAGTTTCTTTTAATGTGTCTTTCAAGGCAGGTCTGCTGGCAACAAATTCTCTCAAGCTTTGTTTGTCTGAGAAAGTCATTATTCCTCCTCTAACTTTTGAAAGATAATTTTGCAGGGTACGGAATTCTAGGTTGGTGGCTTTTTTCTCTGAATACTTTAAATACTTTACTCCATTCTCTTCATGCCTGCATGGTTTCTGAGGAGAAGAATGATGTAATTCTTTTCTTTGTTCCTCTGGCTTCTTTCAGAGTTACCTTTGATTTTGTGCAGTTTGAGTAAGATAGGTCTGGTGCAGCTTTTTTTTTTTGGCATTCATTCTGCTTGGTGTTCTCTGAACTTCCTGGATCCTTGGTTTTGGTTTCCGATATTAATTTGGGAAAATTCTCAGTCATTATTGTTTCAAATATTTCTTCTGCTCCCTTTTCTCTTTCTTCTCCTGGTATTCCCATTACACATATTTTATACCTTTTGTAGTTGTCCCACAGTCCTTGGATTTCCATTGTCTTATTTAGTCTTTGTTCTCTTTGCTTTTCAGTTTTGGAGATTACCTGGAGATATTCTCAAGCTTGGAGATTCTTTCCTTAGCTACGACCAGTCATTCAATAAGCCCATCAAAGGCATTCTTCATTTCTGTTACAGTGATTTTGACCTCTAGCATTTCTTTTTGATTCCTTCTTAGGATTTCATCTCTCTGCTTACATTGCCCATCTGTCCTTGCACCCTGTTTACTTTATTCATTAGACCCTTAGCATATTAATCATGGTTGTTTTAAATTCCTGGTCTGATAATTCCAACATCTCTGTCATGTCTGGTTCTGATGCTTGCTCTGCTTCTTCAAATTGTGTTTTTTGCCTTGTCATTTTTTCTTGATAGCCTGGCATGATGAACTGGGTAAAAGGAACTGCTGTAAATAGGCCTTTAGTGAAGTGGTGGTGATGTATGGGGGAGAGGAAGCATTCTCTAGTCCTGTAATGCATTCTCAGTCTTTAAGTGAGCCTGTCATTCTGGGGTGTGAACTTCACAAGTGTTTCTCTATATTTTTCTCCCCCATTAGGTGGGACAGGATGGCTAGAGTGGCTGGAGTTGGGTATTTCCCTTCCCTGAGGTCAGTTAGGCTCTGATAATAACCCAGCAGTTTAGACTCTGGTTAACTAGTTTCCACTGATGTGGGCCTCATTAAGAACAGAGCTCTGATGCGTTTCAAGTCGGTTCCTTTTCCACTCCCCCTGTTAGAAGTTCGAGGAGACTTTTACCTGATATGAACTGTCAGAACCTGGTTGAGCTCCTGGAGGTAAATCTCACAAAATTGTGGAGGCCCCCCTAAGACTAGGTCCCTGGAGTTTCTAATTCTGAGCGCTGCCCACACTGAGCCTCCGGCAGTTCATCAATTACCGTTCAGTCTTTCCTGCCCCAGCACTGATCCTGCAGCTGTGTCTGCTCACGAGCTGTTGCTCTGTTAAACCATGATGCCCTGTATTTGCCTGTCTGTCTCTCCAAGTTGCGGGGGCCGAGGTTTGCCCTGTGTCTTGGACTTTCTTAAAGATCCAGGAAAAGTTATTGATTTTTCAGCCTGTTTAGCTTTTTATTTGTTAGGATGAAGCAGCAACTTCCAAGCTCCTTACATGTGGAATTGGAAACTGCCATGCAGAACTGGGAACTGGTATAATTTTTAAATTTGTATATCATTTGATTTCTATGTAATATTATTATCTCACGTTTGCATGCCAAAAAATGAGTTAAAACTCAATGGATGTACATTTCTGCTCATTTCTTGAAGTTTTTGCTTTAACTACTTCAATGCTACATTATTAGGAGCATAAAGTTCATAGCTCTTTCACTGTGGATTATAACTTTCATCAATATAATATTATCAGCTTTATCACATTAAGGACTTTTTCCCATCAAACATTACTTGATTGGATATTAAGCTGACTTTTGTTTTTTTATTTCTCACTCTTCTCTCTTAATATTTACTTTTATACACAACTCTTTTAAATACAATATAGGTGAATTTTATAGTTCGGTTCAGTCTGAGAATTTTATGTTCTTAGGAGATATTTATTTATATTCATTCTTGTATGAGGTGTGTAGTTTAATAAAAATATATATATTTGGTCTTTGTCTTCAGCTAGGTACAGAGCAACAAAACCCTCGGAATTTCCTGAGTGATAGATGTGTCTTTTGTTATTCATAACCAGCCCATTTCAACCATGCCTGAATTTATGCTAATGAGGTGACACTTAGTGGGCCCAGAGCTAGTTTCAGAATTGGGGCTGGTCCCCAGAAGAACCAAACATGTAATGAGAGGGTTGGAACTTTGAGAACCCAGTGAGGTGAGAGGGGCTGGAACTGAGTTCAATCACCAATGGCTAATGATTTAATCAATCACGCCTCCATAATGACGCCTCCATAAAAACTGTTAAAAGACAGGGTTTGAGGAGCTTCCAAATTGGTTAATACATCCACATGCCAGGAGGGTGGTGCACACCAACTCCACAGAGATAGAGGCTGAGGACCTTTCAGGATCTTACCCTATGTACCTCTGGCTGTTCACCTGTGTCCTTTATGATAAACTATAGTGGTAAGTATAGTGTTTTCCTGAGTTCTGTAAGTCATTCTACCAAATTATTGAACCCCAGAGGAAGGAGTCTTGGGGCCCCCCAAATTTATACTTAGCCAGGCAGAATTTATAGTTGGCTTGCAGAAGGGTAGCCTGGACATCCCATTTGCAGGTGGGATCTGAAGTGGGAGCCGTGTGGTGGGATTAAGTTCTTAAGCTGAGAGTATACACTAAGTCCGGGAATTAGTGTGAGAATTGAATTGAATTTTTGGACACCCTGTTGGTGTCAGAGAATTGGTATGGGAAAAGCACACATTTAGTGTCAGAAAAAAGACAAAGGTGTTTTAGTTTTGTTAGTGTGAGCCTTATGAAATTGACGTTTTTGTAGGTCAAACAGAATATTAGCAATTATATACATTTCAACATATACTTATGTCACCTGATATTAGGGTTTCTGTTTTTTATGCTTCCTTTCTAGGATGAAACTTGGGCTCTTCTCCAAACATGTCTGCTCTCAGCTGTTCAGGTACATGGTAGGATGACATTTCCTGGTCCCCTTGTTGTTAGGAGGGCCATGGGATGAATAATGGCCACGGAGTTGTAAGTGTGTCACTTCCACGTTGAGTTGTTTAAATGGCTGTGCAAACCCTTTCAGAACACTCTCTCCCTCTTAGACGGCAACTGACAACACTGAGATGGTGGCTGTTTGTCACCCAGGACCCACAGTGACTACAATAGCAGAGCATGTCATGAACTATTAGTTCAATGAGCAAAATACAATCATTTGTTTAAGCCCCTGAGATTTGGGGGGTTGTTTGTTATCACAATATAACCTATTGTATCCTGACCTATTTTCTGTCCACGTTGTTTTCTCAGTTTCTTTACTGTATAAACAATATACCTTTGCTTCCACGTGCTCAAGTTGTCATGGGAAATAAGAAGAAACGGAGGGAGGAATTTAAGACGCCAAGTCATTTAGACTAATTCTCTTCATATATTTTAGGAAGGGAAAGCAGACTGTAGATACATTCAATTCTTAACCACAGTAATTATTTCTTACCGACAACAGATACACTATTTAAGAAAAGCAAAGAGCAAAATTTTGATATTCACGCATTTTATCATTCCTTTGTGTTTTGTGAATGACAAATAATGGAAAAGAAATGTAAAATGTGAAGAAATATGAGCTTAAATTAAAAAAAAATTATAATGCTAGAGAGAATAGCTTCTTTTTTCTTCCTCTTCTTGTTTGGCTCCCCCTGCCTCCCTCCCTTCTTCTCTCTTGCCTAGTATTTTCTCCTTATATTTTCACTACAGATAACAGAGTTCAGAGTATTTCAGCAATCAGATGGCTTGCTGTGCAGTGCTATTCGTGACAAGAATATTCATAATTTTCTATAATTCTTTGTGTTTACTAGTAAATTAATGGAAACCTTCACTTATATATCTGTAAGAGCCAGAGGTCTCTTTGAAGTTTTTAGATGCTTCAGTAAAATTATTTCTTCTCTGAGAAAATAACAACCAATTTTCCCCTCTTTAGAATGTGGCAATTAAATTATATTCTTTCTTTTATTGCACAGGTTAAGTAGTATCAGGAAATGCAGATGAGAAAAAATTATTGAAAATCCTACCAGGCATCAGTAACTACTCTTGTCATTTTGGTATCTAGTCTGTTAAATGCAACTTTTACATACAGACAACTAACCTGCTCTTTTCAACAAACGTAGAGTGTGACTGTGGAGGCAACTGCTCTCACCAAGGTCAAGCCGTGTACAAGGGGTTGCATAAGAGGCTATGGATGTGAAGGTGAAGCGGGAAGAGCCCAGATGGGGAAGTGGACAGAAGGGGGATATAAAGATGAACAAGGATAACGGTCCTGCTCATCTCCCAGAGCTGGTGGCATTTATTGATACAATATCTTTGTTCTATTTATAGTAGCCATTCAGAGGAAACAAAGGAGGAAATGGCGTTTTTAACTGTAACGTTATTATTTTTAATAGTCTGTTTCCCCCTTAGAATGCATGTTAACCTCATTACTGGATTGAAGACTCTTTAGAGGAGAAAACTACATCTTATATTTTCATAGCTTGCTTCCAGCAAGGCAACTGCTAACTTATTACAGACTCATTTGAAGACATCATAACATCGGGGAAAGAACAGGAATTCTGGAGTCACAAAGACCGGCTCTGAGTCTCGCCTCCACCTCAGTAGTTATGGGCTCCTGGAAAGGGACCATGCCTTCTCTGAGTCTCAGTTTCCTCAGATGCGAAATAATATCATCCGCACCTTGTAGGCTGCTGTGAATGTTGAATCAGATGTTAAATATCTGACGTGTAAACATTATTCAACGACTGACAGCTATTGTTTTCTCTCTGACTTCCTTGTAGCTTCAAATACTGATTAATTTCTTGAGATTTGTAGATTTTGCTGGCTAATTTGGTTAGGCAAGGAATCAGCAAATAACACTGAAAAATAAAAATCTGCCAGTTATGGATTTGTTATAAAACAGAACCACTAGTGATGGGCTCTTCACCATCACAAGATAAAATGGATATGGCAGAAATTCAGGCAACCTCTGAAATCTGAGTGGTAATTCTGTCAACAGCCGCTCGTTAAGAAATCACATCACTGGCATGGAATAAAACACTTCTGGCTTCACTGCCGGCTGGTGTGGTCATTCCTCCTGTTTAACTAAAGGTGCCATGTAACTGGGGGGGAACCTGTAACTCGTGCCACTTGTTCCAGGAGTCATAGAGCTCCCTCGTCCTGAGGCCCCACCAGTGGCAGCCAGGACACAAGTGTTCAGCTGCCTTGATGGTGGGGCAGAGCTTCCGAGGGTCACTAGAGGGCAGCAAACAGGTGGGGAGTCTCCAACGGGACGACAAAAAGAGACGCCAGTGATGCTCCTCAGGAAAAGGGGTTCTGCCCTACTTAGAGAACATACTTGGGATGCTACGCAGAGCACAGCAACAAAGCTGGCGTTCTGGATACAAGGTTTTTAAGGAAAAAGGCAATTTCATCTACATCCAAGACTGAATCTATCTTCTCTCTATGCCAATAACCTGCAAATATTTATCTCCTGCCCAAACCTCTCTTCTGAGTCCCAAGTCCCTGTATCCATGTGAGTGTCTCAGTCTCCTGCAACACATTATCTTTATATTTTCCCATAGGCAACTTAGTGAAATGGTCAGGAACACATTCCCTGGAGTCAGATCGTCACCTCTCTCCATCTTCACTGATGGCACCTGAATCCAAGCCACCATCATTTCTCACCCGGACCATTCGTATGCCTCCTGTTCTCTCCTCAGGTAATCTGGTGTCCCTCTCCTCTATCTAGAATTTTAAGAGTTTTTCAAAACACAAATCTGTTTAAATAATCCCTGCTGCTTAAAATTCTTGACAATCTTCCCATTTGTCTTAGAATGAAAACAAAAAATCCATATTGTGGCTTGTAAAGGCTAGTTTGGCTCCTATATTTTCCTTGATATCTGTGTTACGCCTACCTTGGACCTTTCAGTTTTTCCACATGACGTGCTTTCTCTTGCCACAGGGCCTTTGCACACCTGGAACATCCTCCCTACTCTTTGCCTACTTAACATCTCATCCTTCAGATCTTAGCTCAGGTGACACTTTCTTAAGGAAGCCTTTCTTGACCCCTTGACTAGGTCATATCCTCCATTATTAGTCCTCAGAGCATGGTGCATTTTTCCTCCACACAACCTTTCTCAGTTTAAGATATCTTCCCATTGTCTTTCGACTTTAATTGTGCCTGATAAGAAGTCAGCCATTATTTTTGTCATTGTTGCCGTGTATGTAATACAGTCTGTCATTTTTTCCTTTGGCTGCTTTTATATTTTCTTTGATTTTTTTTGGTTTTTAGAACTTTGACTATGATGTGCCTAAGTGTGGTTTCCTCTGTATTTCTACTACTTGGAATTCACCGAGATCTTGGATCTGTGGACTGATATTTTCCCTTCATATCTGAAAATTTTCAGAGTTATTTCTTTAAATACATTTTTTGGCCCATTTTCTCTGTCTTTTCATTCTGGAAGGATTCCAAGTAGATGTATGTTAGACCACTTGACAGGTCACTGATGACCTGTAAAGTGTTTTACAATATTTTCCTCTCCGTGCTTTAGTTTCAACAATATCTATTAACCAGTCTTCAAGTTCTCTGATCCTTTCTTTCACAGTTTCTACTCTTCTGTTAGGCTCATTGCCATAGACTGAATGTCTGTGTCCCCCCAAATTCATATGTTGAAACCTAATCCCCAATAGGATGGTATTAGATAGACCCTTTGGGAGATGATAAAGTCACAAGGGTGGAGCTTTCATAAATGGAATTAGTGCCCTTATAAAAGGGGCCCCAGAGAGATCCCTCATCCCTTCTACCATATGGGGTTACAGGTAAAAATGGCTATCAATCAGACACCAAATTTCCCAGCCTCCAAAACCGTGAGCAATAAATTTCTGTTGTTTATAAGCCACTCATTCTATAATATTCTGTTATAGCAGCCCAAACAGACTGAGACATCCATCTAATGTATTTGTTTATTTCAGATGTCTTAATTTTAGTCTAGAATTTCTATTTGGTTCCTTTTTAAAGTTTCCATTTTCTCTGCTGAGATTCTTCATCTATTCATCCATGCTAGCATGTTTTTCAGCAAATCCTTGAAGATACTTATAAGAGATGTTTTTAAAATCCTTCTCTGCTAGTTCTGATGTCTGGTTCATCTGTGCCAGCTTCCACTGATAGATTTTGTCTCTTGATTTACCACACTTTCTTGCTTCTTTGCATGTTTTATAATTTTACAAATTATATATTGAACAATGTTTATGTAAGAACAATGGAGACTAAAGTCTACTGTTGTTTGTTTTGTTTCCCATTACTGTGCCAGCTCTTTCCTATATCTGGAGGTTAAGACGAGGAAGTGATCATTCTTATTTTAGTAAGAGCTGAGTTGGCCTAAAACTAGGCTGTATCTCCCACTGCTAAGTGTAGAAATTTTCTATCCTAGCATTCACCCTACAGAAGCCACTCCCCACCCTCAGCAATTTAACTGCTGCTCAGCTCACCAAATTTGCCTCTGCTAGTTTCAACACCACAAAAAGTCTCTTTCTGCCTATCAGTTATGCCAGGGCCAATGACAACTCTTATAAGCACAGGTAGGTTAACAAGTAAATGTGACATTCTCAATCTTACTTGGCTCCTGCTAGATCAAGCGGACTGTTTCCAACTTTCCTGGGCCAATACATCAAAAAGAGTCTTGAGTCTGTCCTTCTTGTCTATATTCTCATTCAACAACTATGCCAGCTTAGTCCAGTTTTGGAGCCATTCTTGACAAAGATCTACCTGTCAATGAAGTCTGTAATTAGTCCCAGAATCCAGCATCTGTATGCCCCTGAGCTTCACATTGGAATGCTACACTAGAAAGGACACGGCATTTGTAGTTAAACTAACCTGAGTTTGAATGCTAGCTCCACTACTGTTTATACACATGATGCTGGCATCTTATTAAACTTTCTGAGTCCCAGTTTTTTAATCCATAAAATAGGGAAGACAATAGCTGCCTCATAGGATTAGGAAGATTAAAGAGCATTTAATAATTAATGAGCACTTAATGAAATCTTGCCAGGTACCTGCTATTGTACCAAGTGCTTCACCCATGTTATCTCATTTAAACCTCACAATGTTCTTTGCAATGAGTCATAATATTACTATTTCCATTTATACACGAAAAAAATGAGTTTTATGGAGGTAAAGTAACTTGCCTCAGGTCATAAGTCAGCAGTGGTAAAACATGGATATAGACTTTAATAATCTTGAGCATGAGCCTATAGTCTTTATCCACCATGCTGAAATTCCTAGTACTTCTTGACCCTCAACACGGTGCTTTTACTATTAATAGTTAATATCATTAAAATTCATAACGCAAATAAAATGAGTCCGCATCAAGTTTGCTTGGTCTATATGACTACGACCTGTCTTGGTTTTCCAGCTCTGTGCCACTGGAGGTTTGCCGCTATCCCTCCATCAGAGTTAGAACTCTGAGCTAGACCCCATGCCTCTTGCTTCGGGCCCTAACCTGTCCTGATAACATCACCCTCCTTGCCGGGAAAGCAGAAGCCTGCTCAACCGCTTAGATGAGCAATTCCCAGAGTGTAGCCAAGGAATCATGAGTAGATGATACGTTAAAAAAAATGCTATAGAAATACTGCATTTCTAAATCCCCCTCTTGTCACATATTAAACACTCTGAGATGTCCTGCAGCGAAGAAATCAGATTAAGTTTGTTTAAACCACTGTTCCCCACGCTTACTTGACCACAGAAGCCTTTTGTGAACACCTACTAATATGTCACCTTGGAATATGATCCCATATGCTGTATTTAAGTAGACGTCTGTTTGTGTTTTATTCGTTTAGGTGGCCTCACTGATTACTTAAAGCAGTAATCAGTTCAAGCTCACAGAATGAATGAATAATGGAAAGAATGAGCAAATACCTAGTAGTAACCATTGTAACACAAACTGTTAATTCTGGAACAAGAAGAGAGTAGACATTTTTCCTTTTTTTTCTTTCCTGATTTCTCTATCAATTATACTAAAATGTATAGATAGATTAGATCTCAGGTTGAAATTAAGCCTTAGACAGCATAAATGGAACCAAACCTGAGATTTGCAATACATTACCTATATACATTTCTTTGCTTTTGGGGGTGGGTGGGAAGGGGGTAGCCATACGCAGAGAAGGGGGATAAAGAATAGAAGGCTCCTTTCTAGGAAATGTTGCTTTTAGTGCAGTAGCTTTTACGTAATGAATCACTCCCTTGGCACACATTAGGCCAATGTATTACTTATTAATTACTCCAGTATTTCACTGCGGTATTATTAATCAGGAGAAATTACTATGGTGCTCATCTTTTACTCTATTATATATTCTCACTTGGCTTAAACTGTATATTCCTCCTCTTACAGTGCCCAGTACGCCTATTCTGCCACACACAGCTTTCTGACCAACACACTAACTCTTCACGTTTACTATTTTGAGTAGTATGATAAAGCAAATAGCCAATCATTATTATTTTCCTTGGAGACTTTCGAAATATTTATGGATATAAATAATATAGACCTAGAGTGTACAATAACTTGAAGAGCAACTGCCCAGAGAAAAGAGTCAAAATTTACCTACCTAATAAAGGAGATGCTATGCAAGGTAATGAGCAGTGCACTTTAAAAATTAAGAAGATGGTTCTAGAAAAGACCAACCAAAAAGTATTAGCTTGTTTTATCTTTCCTAGCTCTTCATATTAAGTGATGAGGTCAGATTTTCTTGGAAGCAGATGACACCAATTTTTATAATAAGGAAGAGAAATCTTCCTCTCTTACCTAATTACCTACAATTGATATTTCACTTCCTCAAAACATCGCTTCCTCAGGGACACTTCCTGAATCCTGGTCCAGGTAAAATTCTCCTTTATGAGTGCTCATAGAGCTATATTCTTTTCCTTCAGACTACCCCTATCACCTATGATTTGAGTGGCTTTTCGCCTTCACTAGACAGTAAGCCTGGAAAATCTGGGCTGGCTTTGCTCACATTTTATTCCCTGTACCTATAACCGCATCTGGCCCAGAGTAGGCACTCCACAAATATTTATGAATAAATAATAGTACATAATTGTTGAATAAATCTTGCTGTATGCCATGGTGACGAAAGTTCTCAAAAGGAGGCAATATAGTATCTGAAACAGTACTTGACTCCTCATTTTGATTTCAAACTCTTTTGCTTGGAAGTAAAGTTCCAGATGAGGAGTCAATATAAGTGTTAGCAACCTGGATCCCACTGGGCACACCTATGGAGCTTTTAGATGCCATAATTCTTAAATAATATAGACTTGAGGTTCTAATTTTTAATTTACCATATTGATTCACTAGGACATTGTGCTTCCCCTTCTTGACTTGTATTTTTCATACATGAATACAATAAAGAAATGGAGAATGAATTATTGGACTGAGTGTACAGACGCTATTGGGCAATCCAGTAAGGAATGACAAAGTGATCTGAGAGAGAGTAATTAAATACCCCTCCTTCTAGTGACACCAAAGCATCTTAGGAGTATAAGTGATCGTGGTGGAGATGAGTTTAGATGGATAACAGTTACAGTTGGTTCTGGCGTTTTCAAGAAAGCAGAGAGTGGCCATTTCTCTGGGAGGTAGGACAAGTACAGAAAGAGAGAAGAGATGATAATTCAGTGGAGGTGGAGCTTAGAGGGATCTGGCTCCTCACACACTTTCATGCATTATGTTCCAGGAGAGCTGAAGGCTGAAGCCTCTGCTGAAGAAAAACAATGGTGGAGGAGGCAGGGAGGTCTCTGTTGAGGTTCCTGTGAGGACGGTGTCAGCAGATTGCATATTGACTTAATGTTTGATAGTGTGCTTTCTAGCACATTCTGCTAAACTCTTTGAAGGAACTTTCTAGTAATAGCGCTTGTCTAGCATGTCAGATATTTCCAAGTGGGCTTGGAAAGTAGAAAAGTGCCATCTGGCAATATTTTATAAAACTAATTACCTGTGGGAATTCATGAGAAATTGCAGATACAAGCTGTACAATACAGAGTTAGTGGACCATGCCATATTTTCCTGTCTCTAACAATTACCTAAATTATGTTATTTTTCACTTAAGTGGGCCTTTATTATCTTGCCCTGAGTGGTCATTGATTCTCCATTGAAAAAAAGGATCTTCTGTGTTTGGTCGCCTCAGATTTGAAAAGACCTGAAGATAAGACTAAATTGGAGCCTGACTCAGGAAACATAGATATTTCCCAGACAATTGTTAATCTAACCGGGGGAGATTCATTAGCAGTCAATCAAGAAGATTTGCCTGGAAAATTCCCCTTCTATGAGCTGATGGAAGAAAGATAGCAGTCTTTCTACATGTAGCCAGAGTCCAAAGGCCTGAACCCCATTCCGGGTTGCTCAGTGGGCAGCCTTAAGCAAGCCCCTTGTTTCTCTGTTTCCTTCAAGTTCATGTGATAGCTTTTAAGACTGCAGAGGATGTCAAAGGAGATGACATATGTTAATGCGCTTAGAAAACAAAGAACTGAACAAGATAAAACAGCATTATCAAAAGGGTGGATTCAAGCCTAGTGCGGAGCTACCAGCAGACATAATAAAATAATCATATTTATTCTGACAATTTATGTTATTGGGCTTCTCTTCAGACCCATATATAAAATAAAGCTCATATTTCAGAAGAAAGGATGTAGACTTGTCCATATCCAATGGTGTCTAAATGGTGCCTGCATCACCATCATCATCACTACTAACACCACCATCATCTTCATCATCATCATCATCACTATCATCATCATTATCACCATCATCATCATCATCATCACCACTAATGTTGAGCAACTACTATGTGCCAGGCATGTGACAGGATCTTTCCTGTCAGGCTACCATTAAATTCTCCCAAAACCCCACCAGGCAGCTCTGTTATTATCCTCGTTTTAGAAAAGGGGAGCTAGAAGCTTCAAGAAATTCCCAGTGGTTTCCAAACTCAGTTGTGCGTCAAAATGACCTGAGGATTTTTTTTTAAATGCAAATGCCTGGGTCTCACCAGAAAGGTACCGAACCAGGGTCTCTATTGGGGAATCCTAGGGAGCTGAAACTTTATTTCCAAGCTCTACAGATGATTCTACTGAGCAGGTGGGTTTGCAAATGACTGGGCTAAGTCACTTCCCCAAGGTCACATAGCTGGGAGCAAAGCTGGACCCGAACCCACGTTGGCCATCGGACACCCGTGTCAGCTCTTAACCACTTCCATCTTACCTGACTGGCAATAACAATCTATTTGATTTAACAACTGTCTTTTAGTGACTTTAATTGGTTTTCCACATTCTACATTCACTGTTAAACTACACTGCAAGATTACTTTTTCCCCTAATGACCATTTAGAGGCTTATGATGAATGACTTAGTTCCCAAGGATACTTTATACTGTGGCCAAGTGGTAATGATATGGTGGCATTTACACATAGCTGAATACAATAACTACCAAAGATTACGATCACAAAATGCGTAGGTCTGTGTCTCACTTTTGGAACTCATAATCAATGATCAGAGAATGTCTATTCATTGTTGAAAGAGTTTTGCACAAGAGGGTGGAGATGACATGGAAGGGAGCAGGCTCAGGGCAGTGGAAGAAGCCTGTGCACAGACTGGACAGTGGGAGAAGCCAGTGCTTCTCCTACTTAAAGGTCCTCATTAATTCCCTGGGAATCGTATTAAAATGTGCATACTGATGTAGCATTTCCAAAGTGGGCCTGACAATCTGCATTTCTAACTCCCAGCTGATGCTAAAGCTGCTGGTTCCTGGTATAGGCCACTGCAGCCCTGGGGCACCAATGAAGAGATCCACTCTCAAGAATGAGCACAGGCCTGGTCAGTGGGTATAACTGACCGTCACTGACGGGGATACTGATTGGGGCAAAAAGTTGGGGAGGACACTCAGAGATGTGCTTCCGACATATGCAACAGCGGGGAAGGCAGTGCTCAGCAAAGAATCTATTATCTATTGTAGAGTAGGGAAGTGTTACTCATTTAAGTAAAAAGTACACTTGAACCTTGATTAGAGGGCTTGCAAACATATGGTTATGGCACTTACGTACATTTGGAAACAGTCTGTATAAGTCAAATGAGTGAATTCTAGGCCCACACTGGGTCAACGAGCTGAGACAAGGAGGAGGGCACTCCTGAATGCTGACAGTCTTGGGAGGTGAGCCGAGGATCCCATGGCACGTGCCCCATGGAGCACGGGGTCTAGCTCAGAGGACACTGCCTCTTCCAATCCCTAAGGCCACACACCCTCCTGTCAGGTAAAGAATGGCATGGTACTCTAAAAAGCCAAACAGAAATGAAATAAATGGTCATTGGGAAAAATAGCATGTGCTTTGGCTAATTGCATTTTGGGGAAAGGAAAGTCTGGGGAGGATTTGGTGGGTGGAATTGCATAAGGGACAAAAGATGAAATAACCAGAGAATGGGCCTGAGTTTTAATTAGGCAGGAGGATAACGAACCCATGACTCCAAGAGCATCTCAGTTATTTAGACCTCCAACTGTTGTGAGTGGAAATGTAGGAGGCGTTGTGAGTTGCACTGAGTCCCCTGCTCCACTAGGCTATGTGAAAGCAATCTGGGACTGCAAGAGGGATCCTTCTTTGACTAGATGGCTTCCCTGACTTAGCCTGGGACTGTGACGGCTTAGTACCTTGACAGCCCCTGGCAGCCCGCAAAGAGTCAAACCTACATAAAGCGATTGGGAGAGAAGAAGGAGAGAGCCCCACAGTGCCCATCCAGTCAGAAGGGGTCCCTGACACTGGAGACATCACTGCCCCGGGCATTGCAGGGTTGGCATCAGAACAGGAGGAGACAAGGGCTGTCTTCAGGAGGAGGTGAGCTGAGTGAGAACAATGACAATCTGAAGGTCACATGCCCCTCTGACCTAACAGGGACCTCCTTACTCAGCTCCCGTCAAATGCTGCCAAGCACAATGTGGGCCCAGTGCTGCAAGAGCTTTGGAATTTTTTCAAGAGAAGCTAAGATTCTGAATTTTTATATAAAATTTTCTGTTTTTTAATTGTCATCAACAAAATCAAAGCCAAAAGAACCCCCCAAAACTACCTGCAGCCAAACAAAGTAACCTCATTAGGAGTGTAGAGGTAGTGAGCTCTGGGCTGTGTTTTTAGGCAAGTGCAGAGCCAGCATGGGTTTTGGGGACTGTACCCAGGAGGGGGGCAGTGGCAGAGCAGAATCAGGGTGTTCCAGGCTCTCCCTTCTCCACCCAGCCTCACCCTGCTCTCTCTTGCCTTTTACCGCTTCCCGGTTCCTGACATCATATTATACAGTTATCTGTGATTTTCATTTCCGAACAAGCCCCTCCCCCCAACCAGAATGAAATCTCCATGAGGACAGGGGCCTATCTGTTCACGGCTGTATCCCCAACACCTCGACTGCGTCTGATTCATGGTAGATGCCCAATAAATAGGTGCTAAGTGACTAACGAATGACTGGTCCATGCCTCTGTGTCGAACATCCAAGCCAGGGTGAGCTTGTGTCACAGGGCTCTTATTCCAGGGTCTAATTCCTAGCAGTCCATGGGGTTGCTTTGGGTCAGAGCAACCCAGGAGAATCTCTATCCAAAAACTTTAAGGAAAATAAAATCCTCCCAAATCCCACTGCTACTTTGTAAAATGAGAAAAAAAAGTCTGCAAGAGAGAAAGGCAAATACACATCTACTCGTGGTATATATTTAGCTGTGATCATGAAAATACTGATTTTCTGTTTGAAATCGTGTAAAGCGAGAACCTTCGTTAAGGAAGGCACAGCTAGGCAAACAGACCTGAGACCCGTATCTGCTGACACACAGTGCTGTGTGGAGGCTGCTGCAGGACACCAGCGATGCCGTGTTCTTTAAGAATTCTGCACAACACAAACGGCATGAGGGGAAAAAAAGCAATGCCAGGGGACTTCTAGTTCTTGCTGAAAAAGAAAATTCTAGGCTCTAAATCCGGCACTCCCAAGCAAGAGAAGCATCTCATCTGGGGCTGCGTATAAAGCTGGCACTCCTTTGCTTAAACAAAACCAGTTACTATACACTCCACCACATAAGCAAAGCTCAAAACAGTTAGCTACACACTCATGCTTTTGGCCACCTGCTGTCTGAGGAAAACAGCTCTGCAATGTGCATGCCCCAGTTTAAGCCAATCTTTGAACTCCACACAAAAGCATCCTTCCTCTACCTGTCTCACTTTCTAGAGCTGAGTCCACAAAGGGACTAGAAATACATTTCCCTTTAAGTGAGAAAAAATATGTTTAAAGGACAGTCCAGACCTTTTAGAAAAGCACTTACTTTGAAAGAACAGGACAGATTATGTATTCAAAACAAGACACCTTCTAAAGAGCAGACTGAGAAGCTGTTCAGTGCCATGGCCTTGCTCTGTGCTCGCGGCTCTGGTCTTGTTGGGCATGGTTAACAGAAAGGTTTGAGCCTGAGTGGCCTGGTCCTCTGGGGCTGCTGCGTCAGGATGACGCTCAGAACAATTATTGGGACAGGCTGTGAGCAAGTCAGCAGGACAGTTTTATTTATGTGCTGAGATTGCTGCTTCCTAATGGGAAAATACTGGTGGCAGAGCTCCCCCCAGGTATCAGGCAGAGCCAAGCTTCCCCAGATGCTCTGAGTCCTGAGGGAGGTGGGGAGGGGCGCGCTCATCTCCTGCTGGGCAGAGGGCAAGCAGTCTCTGAAGGAGGCATCTTTGTCAGGTCAGACCCCTTCCAGAATAACCCAAGGCTATTGGTCTCCTTGATGTAGTTCCTTGACTCTGCCAAGGGCATGACTCAGCTCACTCCTTCGCAGTGCAGGACCACACTATTTCTCTCTCCTAGTCCCGTAAAGCTGAATGGGAGGCAGTGACCGAGAATAGCTGGGGGAGGCCACGGTGGTCCCCGACTCAGTGGGGTCTAGAGCTGTGGCTTCACATGCAGGGAGATTTAGTGCTTATCTCTTCAGTAGTTATTGCAACACAGTGGCTGAGGACTCCAGAAACTGAAAATGATTGGGGGTGGGGGTAAGGAGGAGAGGAGGAGGGGAAAGCGGAAGGGGAGGAGGAGGAGGAAGGAAGGAGAGGAGAAGGAAGGGGAGGAGGGAGAGTGGGAGGGGGAGGAGGACTGGGGCAGAAGGAAGGTGGCAGTCAGCCTTCCAATTCAGTGTCCAAATCAACAAATGTAGAGAACTAATGATGTGCTGATTTTCTATTGGTGTCAAGATGAGAAATTGTGGGGCAGAATTAAAGGCTTCCGATGACTTCTTCCATTTTTGCCTATATGATACTACAACTGAAAAGCAAGACAGAGATATAGTGGATATTTAGGGAGGCTGGCTGTGGGCTTCAGATGCCCAAGGATCCATGCCTGTGTCTACTAATACACTGGATACAGAGCTCACCACCAAGGACAGGAGGGGGTGGGGATAAGGAGCAGGAAACCTTGGGATCACCTTCAGTTTGGAATATTTGAGCGAGAACAACAAAGTGATGGAGCCATATGATTTCCTTTATCATACAGAGTTTGGGGTCAAGAGGAAGGAAATGATCCGGAACATTCTATATCAGGAGTCATGAGCAGACATGAGGCTGAGTGGAGTATGGGGCTGAGTCTGGGGCTCGCCTGAGCCCTGCCGTCTCTGGGCGATCTTGGATACCACACAACCTCTCTGGGCTGCACTGTCTACAGGAGAAGTTTTCAAGGTTCCTCAAATCTGAATCCCCTATTCTTCCATGCCTCGCCACCTCACACATGTCCTGACACAGAGAGAAATCTAAGGAGCTATGTTTTCCTCCCTCCTTCTTCCATTTGCCTCCCTCCTTCCACATAAAGCAGTGAATTTCAGCAAAGGACCACATTTTAAAACTGCCTCCCTACTCAAGCTGCTTCTAACCAAATTCTGGAGAGCCCCAAAAAACTGATTTTCTAAAGTTTTGGGGAGTGTGGCAGACATAGCAATGAGCTGCTTAGATGCACCTTTAAGAAAGGACTCATTGCCCAGCTGCTAGGAGGGTGTCAGCTGACAATGCCAACTCCTTCAGGTCCGCCTCAACTTTTGAGGTTGGTCTGGTCTTCTTAGGGTGCCCTGAGCCAGGTGTGGGTATAAGGGCTTGGCCGTTCCCACCCAATGGGGGTATCTCTAAACAGGCAGA
This sequence comes from Equus quagga, assembly GCF_021613505.1. Lineage (NCBI taxonomy): Eukaryota > Metazoa > Chordata > Mammalia > Perissodactyla > Equidae > Equus > Equus quagga. The sequence goes on along the minus strand of NC_060274.1, from coordinate 39,843,211 downwards.
CTTGGCTCCTTAGGGCCATTGGGCTGGAAGAGATTCTGTCAGGCTGTAGCCCTCGCACGATTCTATTTCCTCCCTTTTTCTTCACAGGCTTCATTTGTCTCTCACACAACCAGCATCTATGTCCCAGGGGACCTGACAGACCCAGAGATGCTAGTCACTGTAACACGTAAACTCTGTTTGTTTATTTATCCAAAAAGGATCTTTGACAGGCTTCAGGAAACCTCTTGTTGCTCGAAGATCTGCAGAATAGATTTCTTTTCCATTCTCTTATTCACAGACACACAGAGGCTTCGTTCCCATCAGTTTTAGCTAGGGGTTCTCAATTAGGGGCGCATATAAGAATCACTTCAGAGACTTTTTCAAAATGCGAATGCCCAGGCTCCACATGCAAAGCTATACTTGGTTGAGATGTACCCCTGGTTGAGAACCACTGGTTTTAGCATTGAATTCCCCCTGGTGTGGGCCTCTTCCAGAGAGGAGCATTCATCCTGAGGATCATTCTAGAAGCTGAAAAGCGTATCTGGATTAAATAGTCAATTAAGGGATCCCTAATTCCTCTCCAGATATTTTTATAAGTCCAGCTACTAATGCTGCAGATTCGTTTCCTAGCATGGGGAATCATCTTGGAAAATAATACAGAGAGGCGGAGGAAACCTTGGGCTCACTTGCAATTTTGAAGATATAAGCAAAAAATACAAAAGTTATGGGGCCATGAGAGTTCCTTTATCATGTGGGGTTTGGGGCAAGGAGTTTTGATTGACTTTCACGGACACTGGGAATACAGTGGCCGTGTTCTGTCCCTTCAGGTTTCTAGTGTCCTCACGGGGCAGGAGGTTGGGGTCATGCTATTATTTCACCACCTGAGTCGTTCGGGAACATCATTCATGAGCTCCGCCTCCTCTCTCCTGTCGATCAGAGCGCATCACTCACATAAATGTCAAGGGAGAGCACTGGGCCGTTGTGTTTCCTGGACCACTGAGTAAAACCCCCTGAGATTACATGTGTGCACATTTAGCTCTGCTGTGAGAGTCAAGGAGTTTTATTTCCAGGCAAGGCTTGTATCTGAAGACGCACATGAACTGACGTTCTCTAAGACAGAGAAGCCCCAACTTTCCAAGGATAGTAGTCCTGGAAAGAGGAAAGCGGGGCATTCTCCAGGAATGTGACATGCACCCCAAGGCAACCACTTGGTATTTTAAAAAGGCTTCTCACTGTATCTTTGCAGTGACAATTCAGAGAGAATTAAAGAGACAATTGTCTTAAAGAGACAATTCAGAAGCCCCAGGGAATGTAGCAGACGAGAGTGCTGGGCACCGGGGAGAGCATTCTCTTAGCAGAGGTCAAGCCGTCCCCAGATGGGCAAGACTGGGGGCTGAGTAGCTGAGTGCACCTGGAGAAATCAAGCCTCTGCTGGAGTACAACAAATTGGGATGCACAGTAAGAAGGAGAGTACTCACAGCCACTGTCCTGTGACTGTCCCTGGACGTTTGGCAGCACATGGTTTAGTACTAATTTAATGCTTCCTGAATACAACACAGAAAATGCGCATTCTCTAGTGCATTACTCTAATCTCACCAATTAAGAAAGCCCCCTCGGGATAGGTTGGAAGCAGTGCCCTGTGGTGGAAGAGAAGCCCCCAGTCTGAGGGTTGCCCACCCGGAGCTGATGAAAACCAGGCCGCTCCCTGACCCTCTCATGGCTGGCTTCCTTCTCCTGACTATGGGCGACTTCGAGGACGAGCTGAACACGCATGTGGATACACGTGGTAAATCTGCAAAGCGCTATGCAGAAGCGAGCTTTTCTTTATTTCTTAAACAAAAGCCTCACTCACGGATTGGCTGAGTGCAGTTTCCCAGACAGCACTAGGCTATGGATGGGGATTCCAGCTCAGACAGGCCTCATTTGCATCCCTGCTTCCCACTTACCCTGAGGGATGCTGGGGCAGTGACTTAGCCACTGTGGCCCAGTTCCCGCATACACAGATGGGAACAACGGTCACACCTACCTCTTCAGATGGCTGTGAGCAGAGAGGAACTCACGCAGGAAAAGCATCCAACACAAATCATGATGCATCGTGTCCAGTTAATGTGAGCTGTGATTACTGTAAACCAGGACTGCCACCAGAAGTTGTAAAATTGTGAAATATGGGAAGCAGGGGGCTTACAGGCAAGTTTGAGGGGAGCTGGGGGAAAGCCCTTGACCCTAGGAAAGCCACTCAGCAGCAAGAAGGCCCCTTCTAAGAAACTGGCAACCTCCTGGAGGCTGAGCTGGCTGACTCTGAGTCAGCAGAAGAAATCGTCTCTCTGGTCTCCAGGCGTTTTTCCGTGTGTCTGTATCAACTGCCAGGTAATTACCCCCAGCCCAGCAGAGCTCTCGGCTGCAATTTTGGAAGGACCATCATAGCAGGTTTGTTTCCAGGTACAAATTCACTTGTGACAACTGTACGTTCACATCACACAAGAAGAACTTGACATGCAAAGAACATCATCTCAAAATGGAGCACAGTCGAATCGGGGTGGATGCAGGCAGTGGGAAGGGTGAGTGATGGATCTCAAATGTCAGGGCCGCACTTGAGAGAATTCCTGGGCTGGGGACTGCCATGGGCTCTGGGCTGAGGCACATTCCATTATGAGTGGAGTGGGTTTATAATGGAATGACATGGATGGGTTCTTATAATCAGAAAAACACACTGACCTTCACACTACACAGGTGCAGCAGCATAATGACCCACCACGTGTACGCGCATCAATTCCTGGGGAAAGTCCAACGAGGTTAACTCAGTGTGTATCCCAAGCAAACAAAGTCAGCGACATTACCCATGTGAAGAACCTTGCGCCCCCACCCCCACCAAGACACCTGGCTTGCGCAACCGACAGGGACAAGGAAAAATTACACAAGGATCATCTCATTTTGAGAAAATGGACAAAATGTAGCAAGCAACATTATTTTATGCCATCAATAATTTGATTTGGATTTTAAAATCTACCTTTAAGGAGTAAGAACCATGAGTTTTGAAAAACATTTTTTTTTTCCTTTTAAGGAAACAAGGATTTTGTGTGGGGTCTGGGGAGAGGGGAAGTTCTGTTACCCTAGCTTTCTGAAAAAACCACCTAAAAGCATCCTCAGATAAGCTTCACTTATAAGACCCCCTCAACCACAAAGGAACCAGATCCACAGTCAAACTGCTGAAACATGACTGACTCATCTCGGCGCCTTTCTCACTCAGGCATTTCCCCAGATGTGAAAGATTCACGAGGGAGCACTGTCCCCTTACATGTCTTGTCCAGCAGAGTATCGCCCCAAAAGGCAATCACTAGTCACATCATCAGCACTTTCATACAGAGAAGCCATGTCAAAAATTAGGATAAAGAATTTGAACAGAAAGATGCCAGGCATAGGAAGATTGCTGATGGTATTAAGGGTCCACATAATGCAGGTATCACTTTGGTTCATGAATCTTTATTCTGATTTTATAGACTCATCTTCCTCTGAAGTCAAAGTTGCTATGAAAGTAATCAATATGGCCTTATTCCAGAAGAAAGCAGTATATGATGTCAGCTTTCCAAAACCCCAGTGACATCTGAAGCTTTGCTGACAAATGAGTTCGTGTAAGAAACAAGTCGCAAGCTTGCATTCTGGGTGCACAGATTATGTTCTCATCCCTGATCTGAGCAGATTTGAATAGGAGAGAGAGAGAATTCAACATCCACGTACTAAGATCCTGCTCTATGCCCAACCCCATGCTGGGCGCTACTTGGCTTCTCAGTGGTGAGGGAACCGTGTAGCGGGCCCTCCGGAGGCCCTTTGCCCTGTCATGACCACTGGCTGCCCAGCTGCTCCTCAGGCTGCCCCAGCTCTGCTCCATTTGCAGGCTCTTCCATGTTGGAGGTCCTCAGATCCTCATATGTTCACACTAGGGGTCCGTATTCCCATGCATGGTCTCAATTACTGCCTGAACATTGACAACTCCAAAATTTCTGTGACAGCTCAGAGCTCTTGTCTGAAGTCCAAACCTAACACCCACTAGGACTTCTCACAGCCCCCCAGACACAGTGCAAAAGCAACTCAGGATCTTCATCCTCAACCCTGATCCTCTCCCCAGAAGCTCAGACTCAGAAATGGCTGCTCACCCTCTGGGTCTTCCTGGCAGGAACTCGGGAGCTCATCTCAACTCCTCTTTCTCCCCCAGCCCATCCTCTTCATCCAACCAGGGGCCCAGTTCATTTGCCCCTGCCTCTTAACAGTCCTAGAATCCATCTGCTTCTCACCAGTTCCACCTCCTGCACCATGGCCCAAGCCCCTCTGTCCTACACAATCTCAATTGACCCTAAGTGGTCTCTCTACCCCACCCTTGCTGCAAATACATTTTCTACAACAGGCAGAACGCTTCTTAAAAAGGGGACATCAGATTGTGGCACTTCCGTGCTTTAGTTGGTTTCACACTTCCTTTAGGCTAAAATCCTAAACACCAGTTTGAGACTTATTTCATACAAACATGCAAAATGGATCTGGCCTGCCTCCCTCCTGGCCACACTCCCAGCCTCCCTCCACCCAGGCATGACAGTCTTCAGAGGCACTCGCTTCTCCTTTCCTGGGAGACTTCAGTATGCTGTTCCCTCTGTCTGAAATGTGCTTCCTTCCACCCTTCCTTCTCTACAACCCTCAGTCCTTGGTTCTCTTGTGTCCCTTGGCCAGGACAGATGCCTCCGGAACAGTACCCTGTACTTATTTTGGCAGTTTTGAAAATAACTCTAGAGAATTATTTATGCAATTTACTTAATGTCTGTCTTGCAAAGTCACCCAGGGCTCTCTGGCGGCTGGGGCTGTCCTCCACAGGACGTAGACAGAGCCTGGTACATGGGCATGCTCACTATTTGCAACAAGAATTGGAGGAATGAATGATTGAATGATTAGGGACCAGGTTCCAGAGGAAGTCTCAGTCTAGACTTTCGAAGATATAAAAGAAGGCTTTTGTTGCACCTGTTCTAAGCCAAGTGTTGATCCAATTAATCAAACGTACACACACACATTAGGAGAGTAAGCAGAACAGAAAAAAAGACCACTCAAATTAGACATTATCTATTTAGCACTTAGTGCTGGGGATACCGGTATATTTCACTTACAGTTTACTGTCAATTGTTTTCTTACAGTTTTCTAATTGTTTAACTGCAAAGAAGTTAAGGAGAGCTGACAAAGAAGGAGAGCAGAATTGGAGACTTTATCAAGAAAGTGAACAGGGATTAAAAAGGACCCAGCTCTAGATCCTGCAACCTCATACCAGCCTACCAAGAACGACCTGGACAGAATCCAATTCCAGCAGGAATAAGCTGGAGCCCAAGGAAATTACGGAATAGAATGGGGACCAAGTGACCTGTCTGCATGGAAGCAACCAGATAAATGCTCTACTCCATTTCCAGCCCCCCTGAGCTTTACAGATCCACATGACTCTTCATTTCTGCTGTATGGGATCTGCCAGATCCCAGCAAAGGCATGCAAAGATTTCACGTGGAGGCAATCCCAACAAGAAAATTCTTCAAAGAGAATTGATAGTAATAGGGATCAACAAACTTGAACCTTGTAAATCATCTGAGATTAGACAATTCTTCCTTCAAATGCACATGTGATTTATATGCAGTTATGTCCAGTTCTTCTCTTGGACTCCAGAGGTGACCCTTGGGGAACACTCTTGGAGCCCACCGTAAGGGCAGCAGGAAAGTCAAGTGGGAGGATGCTTCTGAAGACCCTTGTAGCAGGGCCTGCCCTAGAAGCCCTAACACACAGCGACAGAAGAGCAGGGGCCCCATGGCAAGGCACAGCCCTTGACGAGGCCGCTCCTCCACGGGTCCCTGTGTTGACTCTCTGAGCCCCTGGCAACCACTCCAATGTCCTGTAAACTAACCCTCCCGCTGCGCCAGTCTATGAGTCCAGGCTTAAAGGTGGTGACATCACCACTGTGGCCCATCATTGCTACTACTATTAGGTCACCTGGGTAGAAGCTACTTTTTTTGTTTGTTTGTTTTGCTAAGGAAGATTTGCCCTGAGCTAACATCTGTGCCAATCTTCCTCTATTTTTAGTATGTGGGCTACCAGCACAGCATGGGTGCTAACAGAGCGGTGTAGGTCCACACCCGAGAACCAAACCCAGGCCATTGAAGTGGAGCACGCTGAACTTAACTGCTAGGCCACCAGGGCTGGCTCTAGAAGTTACCATTTTTAAAAATCAAATAAACTAGATAAGATATTTCTCCAGGGCCAATATTGGTCCTGCCTCTACCCAAATGAGCTAAAGTTAAAAACCTAATAGGAACAATAACATTGGTGATTTATCATGTGCTAAAATTTTTTTTGCTCTGCTTTCTTCCTGTTGCATTTGGTCTGCATCTAATAAACGGAGGATTTTTGAGGAAGAGATCAAGATTATTCACAGGTGGAATTGATGAAACTGAGCAATATAAAAGATGACAATTTTTTAAAAACTGTTTGTAATTATAGAAACAATGACCATTTGCTGTTTAAAAAGCCAATCCATACAGACAATAAATAATATGATGGAAAGTCACTCATGACCACAGCCCTGAAGAAAGGCAGAGAGTCTGGTTGGGAATGAGTTCCTCATTTCTAAGCGTTGGTTTGAGGGGAATCTAATCAAGCTGCTGCCTTGTGGGTGGCCAGGTCCCTACAAGTCCCACTGGCCTGTGGGTGGGCATCGTGGGAAAGAATTCCAGAGTTGCTGGCCCTCAAAGGAGGTTTGTGATACCTAAAAAGAATTTCCACTTACTTTAAGTGAATGTGTCTGATATCCTCAGAAAGCCAGTCAGCTAGCACAATCACCCCTCGTGAAAGCCTTAATCACAACTATCAATTATTTTAAATTGTCCTCAGTATGCACGATTGATATTTAGGATCTGTTGAATTTCAACGGGAGATGCCAAATTGCAGAGACATTTAAAGTCATACAATTTCCATTTCAGTGGCTCCAGGCCCTCAGGAAAATTTTAAAGTCTTCCTTTTGTTCACATGCAAAGACCTTAGCCCAGTGTCCGCCATCTGATAAATGCTTGCTGACTGACTGACTAGATAAATGGCGGAAGGAATAACCTGCAAATGCATTCCCACACACATGGGCAATTCCAAATACATCACATCAGAACCCCTTGGAAGGACAAATTAAGTTCAATTGTCCCCAGATATTAGCCCCAGTACATAGTTGTATATCCCAGTTGTGTCTTTCTAGTTCTTCTATGTGGGATGCCGCCACAGCACGGCTTGATGAGTGGTGCGTAGGTCCGTGCCCAGGATTCGAACTGATGGAACCCTGCTTGCTGAAGCAGAGCACATGAACATAACCACTACACTGCCAGCCTGGCCTCCAATTGTATATATTTTGAATGAGATTTTGCAAAACATTTCTTCTTAGAGACCAGAAAATTATATTTGCTAATTTAATAAAACAATTCTTGTTGTGAGATCCCAAGAACAAGCTGTTTCACTAGACATCCCCCTCTTGTTGGTGTCGCAGCAGGGACTCATCAGCTGACAGCCAGTGGGGACAGTATGCTGAAACTAATGACAGGTTAGTCCTGTTCTCAATTTGTGACATGAACCTATCAGGACTACTTGGGGTCTGACTGGTTTTGTTTTGTCCCAAGCTAATTTCTTTCGGCCCCTTGTCTTCATCCTACTGAAATTTCCAGGAGCTATAAGATTTACTATCATGTAGCCTTAAGGGTATTATTATCATTGAATTCATTTTCCTGGGAGGAGGTCTCTTCATGAGCCAAAACCTAATAGCGTCATTTCCTGTCACTAACGGTTTACAATGTCTTCTAGATTTTCAGATTCTTCCATTCTTAAATTAAAAAAAAAAAAAGGCTTTGACCAACGGGCCAGGCTTTACTTGAAGAACATGGACTTGGTGGCATAACCAGTGAGCTGTTCATTTTTCATACTCATTTTATTAATATATTTTTATTTTCATTTATTCATGTATTTATGCAGTTCTCATGCATTTCCATGACTAAATCTCTACTAATAAGGATATACAGATGGAAAATAATGATGGCTTGACTTTAAATTTCCACGGTCCCCAAACTTCCCATTTGACATTTTCTTCCCAACCCGGTGGACTCATGCTGGTTCTAAAAAAGGCTGGTTCCAAAAATGGCCAGTTTGTCCTCATTTGGGCAGGTCCAGCTCCATGACGGAGCAACAGAAATATGTGGGTACAGCCCCCTCTTACCAGGACCTTGTACCTCAGACCCCAACTCTGAGCAGCAGAGGGGCAACCCCAGGAGGAGAGTGAAGCTGAGTCCTGGAGCTGAGGTGGTGAGGACAGGGTCAGGGCAGCTCCCAGCCAGTCCTCCTGCAAGGTCAGTGTTCATGGCCATGAGCTGGGTCCCCGCACCACCACTTCCATCCCTCCCAGTGCTGTGACCGACCGCTGTTCAGCCAGGGCTGTTTCCTTTTGCCCCACCCTTCATGTTCCATCCACAGGACATCTGTGATGGGAAAACACTCATAATAGAACTCCATGCTTGACTGACTCCACAAAGCTGTCTTCTAAGAATAATAGCTTATCCCAGGATGTTTTCATTAAAAACAGATTTCAGTGACAGACTATCAAAACATTTTCCTTGTACAACAAGCAATATGATGGGGCAGAATTATGCAAAACATATGTGCTTAACTGTGCCCTCAGCAACTAGGAGCTCGCTTCCACTGGTTTCAATAGCTCATTTAACTTACCCATCATGGGTGCGCGAACAGACTTCATCCTGTTCAGTGCTTTTCCATGCTCCAAGTGGCAGAAGGGAAAAAGAAGTCTGGTGAATTGCCTCTCTGCTTCTATTTTCAAAATCTGCCATCAGTTGTCTTTGAGGAGTGGGTCTGTTGTAGGATAGGGGAATCAGAGAGGTACAACATAGCAGAGCAGGCCCAGAGGCATTCAGCATGTACTGACCACCTCCATGTGCCTGGGATCGGTTTGGCATTGGAAATACAGTGGTGAAAGCTAATATCTGGCATTTATACAGTTTCCTATGCGCCAGGCACCATTCTAATTGCTTAACGTATAGCAACTCACTTAAGCCTGACGAAGATTATGTATTTCATTTCAGCTTTCCGTCCCCAAATAATTTTCCGAGTGCTATTTGCGAAGCAATCATTTACTATATTAGAGTGTACTAAATTTTTTATAAACTCATGTCTATTTCAGAGTCATCAATCTCTTCTATTGTTCTTTCTATTCATATACCAACACGTAGTTTTCATGTTTGCATGCATGTGTGGGTGTACACACACAGGGACCAAAACATAGAAACACATTTACTATATGTTTATAACATATATCACATTGGGTAGTATAAGTAACTACTTCCTTAATTTTTGAAATGAGTTCTCAAAACCTCCTAGCTTGCGCTTTTATGTTTAGAGTCTGGAGAACTCAGCTTGCTGTGGAGCCGGGGGGACACGTGAAATACCTATGGGAGTGTGACAGTTGTCACAAGGCATGTACAAGGCAGGGCTGGGAGGTGCCAGCGACACCCACACGGAGGACTCCCAGTCCAGGATGCCTGTGGGACCCAAAACTTAGACTCAATTGGCCACATTCTGGAACATAACAATCCCAAGGATATTGCTATTGGGATTAAACTAAACTAACACAGGACTATGGGAAAGTTTTACACATTAAGTTATCCCACCCAGGAGCATGATCTGTTTCTCCACTTCTTAAAGTCCTGTTTTGATTTTCTTTTTAAAGATTTTATTTTTTCCTTTTTCTCCCCAAAGCCCCCCGGTACATAGTTGTATATTCTTCATTGTGGGTCCTTCTAGTTGTGGCATGTGGGACGCTGCCTCAGCGTGGTTTGATGAGCAGTGCCATGTCCGCGCCCAGGATTCGAACCAACGAAACACTGGGCCGCCTGCAGCGGAGCGCGCGAACTTAACCACTCGGCCACGGGGCCAGCCCCTGATTTTTTTAACTAATATTCACTGCTTTCTTCAGCTAGGTCACACAAAGTCCTTGCTGTGTGTAGTCCATGGTTTCTTTCTTAAGAATTCAAATCGTTTCTAAAATTATCAAGGGCTTGGGCCAAAGGAGGTCTTTCTTATTCTGCATTTCTTAAGAATAATGGCTCTCTATTCCCTTCTCTTGTCTTTCAGAATGTTTTTATCAGCCTAATATTCATCCTTAGGTGGTGGTGGTAGGGTTGTCGAGTCAACTGCAAGTCTAGCGACCCTGTGCACAGCAGAGCAGATCCCTGCCTGGTCTTTCTGTGCCATCCTCTCACCTTCCAGCGCCCTATCAGACAACACTCTGCTGCCGTTCAGAGGGTTTTCACGGCCAATTTTTTGGAAGTGGGTGGCCAGGTCCTTCTTCCTAGTCTGTTTTAGTCTGGAAGCTCTGCTGAGATCTGTCCACCATGGGTGATCCTGCTGGCATTTGAAATACCAGTCTCGTAGCTTGCAGCATCACAGCCACATGCACCTGCCACAGTGTGACAACCAGCAGATGGGTGGTATGGTTCCCTGACTGGGAACCGAATCCGAGCTGCAGTGGTGTGAATGCCGAATTTTAACCACTAGACCACCGGGGCGCAGTCTCCTCAGGTATCATCATGTTTTATTATCATGTATTGTCAAACATTAATATGTTTGCTGACCTGAGGTTCACCAACAGCCAGGGAGGACAGAATTCCCACCTACACTGCCCTCTAGGGAGGGCCAAAATCTCCTTCCCCTGCAGCCACTCCTGGAGCAGGGGCAGTTGGTTTTCTGCGGGGTTTCCTCAAGGTGAGGAGCCCCTGGGGATGGGCCCCACATCCTCCTGCAGCGTCTCAAGGGGCAGAGCTCTGGACTGCCCTGGACAAGGTTTGGCCCAGTCCCAGGGGAGGACTCTCTCAGCCCAGGTCTTCTCCTCGCAGGCGTACTGTGGCCAGGCCTGCAGGAACGGCTGTGGTCGAGATCTGGATCTGCACCATGGGCCTGGCAGGCGACTGGCCCGATTTGTTGGCAGCTAATTCAAGTCAATGAGATTAGGAGGAACAGGACTACTGAGGACCCAGCATGGATCTGCAGCCTAAATGCCAGATAGTCGCAAAGTGTGACTTTTTTTTTTTTTTCATTTGCTGTGTGTCTGTTTCCCTCTAGGGCCTTACGCGGAGGGGTCTTTTGATTCAGTCACACCTTCATCAAACGTCTGTTCAGGGTCAACCACACACCAGGCCCTGGAGATGAGGCAATGTTGGTGAACAGCAGACGCCAGCTCTGGCTGTGGAGCTCAAGTTTGAGGGGAGAGAGCACAAAAACACAATATGTAAATACACATGTTGCATTATGTATGTAATATGTAAAATGCACATGTTGGATGGTGGGAAATTTGAAGAAGAAACAATAAATGAGAAAGCAAATGTTAAGATGTGGGTTCAAGGTGACATTTTAGACTGAATTTCTGGAAGGTAAGGAGATTTTGAGTAAAGACCAGAAGGAAGAAATGGAAGTGTCCAAGGAGAGCCCAGGGAAAGAACATTCCAGGCAAAGGGAAGAGCAAGTGCAAAGGTCCTGAGGTGGAGAGTGCCTGGTGTTTTTGAGAAACGGCAGAAGCCAGTGTGGCCAGAGTGAAAAGAACAGAGGGGAGAAGAGCAGGAAATGAAGTTGAACATGTAGCGAGGGGCTGGACGGTGCTAGGCCTCCTAGGTCAGGGGAAGGGCTCTGGTGTCCACACTGATCAGGGCGGGGACTCACTGGAGAGCACTGAGTGGGGAAGCGACATGACCCGGCTGGCAATGAACAGGGTCTCTCTGGCTGCTGGTTTAAGAACACACTGAAGAGGAGGCAAGGGAGGAAGTTGGGAGGTCTTGCAAGAATCCAGGCCAGACTCTAAGGTGGCGTGAACAGGGTGTGGGCAGAAGAGGCCCTGAGAATTTGGTCAGAATTGTAGACAGAAGAGAGCTGTCACTGACAAGGCTGTGTTGCCTTTAATTTGTAACGCCGCCAGCTAACCTCGCGTGTGTCTAGCAATCACTCCTACCATATGCAGCTCTTGCAGACTGAGGAGAGATGCTTGCTGCTCTTTACCTGCTCACCTGACTACCTCAACGAAGCTTATTTCTGGCTAATATCAAGCACTTCTCTTTCTCTTGCCGGAAACTGTAATCTCTTTCCAATCTCTCTGGATCTGCCTTTTCCTAATGTGGGTATCACAGCTCCTACGATGCCCATTGTATCTCTATATCCACTTCCGGCTTTGCTGCATTCTGGGGAGCGGAAGACCCCAAATGAAAACAAGGAGAGAGGCGCAGATGGAAGCTAAGAGGTTAGTGGTGCAGGTCTGGAGCCACAAGGGTAGGTGAAGCGTGCAGGCAGGCAGAGGTCTGGCCCTGGTCTTCGGGGCCCCAGTCATACTTGGCATCCTGGAAACCAACTGTGGAGTCACACCTATCAATCACTATTCCTGAGTTCTGGAACACTACCACTTTGCATCATAAAGCTTTTCATTCACTAAAATCTATCACTACCAGTCAGTCAGCTTGGTAACTGAATATCACTGCCATCTTTTTCAGTGACACATTTTTCCACTGGATAATAATTTAAGACTCTACAGACACATAAAAGAGTTTCTCAGACATTGAAAAACAAACAATAGCATCTTTTCTCTGAACACATAATCCATTAAAGATATTAAAAGCCGTAGGCATACACTGACCCAAATATATGTGACTGCGTGTGGCCAACTCTCGTCTTTTCCATAATAGCACCTCAAAAGTCCTGGGGACTAAATGTAAATAAATTATGTCACTCGATAATAAGGTGTTGAGGGCTTAAGAGGCAAGAAAAAATATAATATCCAAGCTGCGGTTTCTCTAGTAACTTTATTGTTTGCATATTAATAGTATATGAAAACGTAAAGAGTTTCCAGATGTAACACCAAACACTATAATGTCCACCAGCTGGGAGAGGGAGGGAAGGGCTCGATTTTCCATCTGGTCTCCATATTTCAGCCAAAGGAGAATATCTGCCAACCGAGAACTGTGAACCAGGGGGGCAGTCCTTCCCACAACTCTGAAAGCTTGGGTCTGCTAAAACTAAACAACAGAAGTCAGAATATTACAGAGTACAAGTGTCAGGAACAATCTGAATATTTTCACATTTCTGGCGGTGAGGGATTTCTGAGCAAAGAGCACTGGCACTTGGGTTAAAGGATGATTGATGGCCACTCTAAAGATAGAGACCTCTGGGAAGACACAGCCTTATCACCTCCGGAGACATCTGTTTACATTCTAGGGGTTGTAAGCGCAGTCTTTTGCTTCCTCTCCCCAGAGAGGATTTCTTATCACGCCAGAACCAAAGTCTCTTTTCCTCTCTCCAGAGGGGAAGAGGGCCAGATGTGCCAGCAGCTCCTATAGAAGCTCTGAGACTCATAATTTCAGGATTTCCCTCCTGTGGCACAAATCCCTGTATGTACAGGGAACATGTGGCTGCCATCACTTCACCCCATGGGGACCTGGGCATGGGGGAATGATGATAAGACTGCTATGGTAATCAGACTGTTCTCTGATCCAGAAACCTCATGTTTTCTGTCAGAATAAATAAATACAAGTAGATGTATAACTTAACAATAAAAGGATAATTGGCTGTGACAGTAACAGCGTTCACTAATATATAGTGCATTATGACGCACCATCAATCATTCCAGTCTCCTCTCCAGGGCGATCATACATTCTTGCTGCCATGTGACCAGCTCATGCTCCCTGTGGGGAGAGTGCATACTCCCACCTCATAGACTTAGGACTTGGCCGTGTAATATGTAATATGCTTCGGCCAATTAAATGTGATGTTCACTACTAAGCAAGAAGTTTTAAGAGGTATCCTTAGCTGACACCATCCTTCTTGCTCCTGTTCCCTCTCCCATAAGAACAGCATGTTCTGGTTGTAGATTGGGCCGTGCCTTCTGCCTGCACTTCAGAAGGAAGAAGACACCTGGAGCACATCTGAACCTAAGCCCCAAAGTGAAGGACAGCTGCAGCGGACCCACAGCCTAAATGTGATGCGAGTCAGAAACAAACCTGTGTGGTGGGAGCCATTGAGTTTGTGTGGATGTTTATTTCACAGCCTAAGCAGCGAAAGCAAATTGTGTGGATATTTGTTTCACAGCATAACCAGCAAATGCAGACTAATACAGTTGCACACCCAGCCTCCATTTCTACCCCCTTCTGAACTGAACCCCACTGCCCAGTGGAAGGTGGCATATCCCAATTCTTCTATGCCAACCAGCACTTGGCATTCCCCTAAAGTGACCTTCTTTGAAAGAAAGAGCTTATATTTCAGGAGTGGGGAGAGGTTTCGGCACAAATATAGACTTGAAAGGTAGCAATGATGTAAGAGGCACATTTCTTCTCTCCTGTGTCCCATTCGAACCATCCTAATCAACCAAATCCTCTACTTTTTCTTTTTGTATTTGCTGGTTTCTCTTTCACTGAAATTCCCAGCTCTTCATGGTCATTTTCCCCTAGTTACCAACTCCCAGATGCAATTTCTCCCAGGAGCTGTCGTGTCAGGACACTTAATGTATCCCCTCAATGTTTCCCACAAGGAAAGCACTCTCTGCCAACAAGAGAGAAGGCTGGACTCCATTCTGAGGCTACAGTGCTGCGTTGCTGGTAAGGGCTCAGAGTTAAATTCTTGTATTTTACTGTTTTTATCTCAAAGCACAGAAAACCAGGAGTAAGTCTCTAGCACCGTCCGAGGGCTGCGTCTCTTCCTTGAATCTACCATCTTGAGTCTTCTTCAGTCTCTTAGCTGGCAATCAGCAAGTCCCCATCAGGGCAGTAACACAATTACGATATTGCAGTTTCACAGACTTAAACTTGGCCCTCCTGGAGGCGTTTACGCTTCAGAATCAGAGCAGCCTCCTATCACAGCGGCTGGAACAGGGAGGGAGGAGGAGGGAGATGACCTGTCAGGGGAGGGTAGCATCTCCTCTCTGTCCACCGTCTACCACGGCCAGGAGGAGCTTCGGACAAAACACAGCCAGAGTATGTTAGAGATTGCTCAGATTAAGCCAAAGAGCTTAAAGGATCTCAGATTTACAGAATTAATGAAACAGGTCACTGCTTCATTTTCTCTGTCCAGAACCCAATAGTTTAAAGGATTTCAGGGCAGAACTTCAACATGATTTTAATGGCAGCACACGGAGCAAAGCGAGATGACATTTCCCAGAACAAATCAAGTCACTGAATCCACGTCACAGGCAAGGACCACAAAGGGATGCTTTTTAGGTATGTAAATACCAAGAACAAAAGAGTCACACTCAAAGGGTTGTGACGGGAGAGACAGAAGATTCTCTCAGACAGAGGGGCAGAGGGACGGGGAGACGCTGAGTTCAAGTCTCATTCTGCCACTTCTGGCTCTGGGATCTTGAGCAAGTGACTTACAAATGAGGACTATAACTGTAACTACTCCACAGCAGTGACAACAGATTTAGGGAGAGAAATACATTAAAAGGCCTTAAGAATAGCATGAGACACAAGGCATCTATTGCCTATAGAACAGAGTCGAAAAAGGTGGGTCAAGTTCAGGAAACGAGGGGACTTCAGACTTCAGCTGGGGTCCTACTGATGTGATGAGCCTGCAGCCACCACTTTCTGTTTTAGTTTTTTTTGATTTTGGCATAATTTCAGACTTACGAAATGTCACAAGCATACTACAATGAATTATCTAATACATTTCACGTAGATTCTCCAAATGTTAATATTTTGCTATGTTTTTCTTTTTCTCTCTCTCTCTGCATATATACGTGTGTAGACACACATATATGTACAAGAATAATTTATATAATTATGCATACTTATATATACACATATGTGTGCATGTCTGTTTTTTTCTGAACCACTCCAAAGTAATCTGTAGATAGGATGTCCCTTTACTCCTAAATACCTTGGTGAGTATTTCCTAAAAAACAGGAAATTCTCTTACATAACTACAGTACAATTATAAAAATTAGGAAATTAAATGCACACAGTTCAATGGTCTAATCCACAGATCTTATTCAGATTACTGTCTGTTTTTAAAGGAAAAGCCAAGATCCAAGATCCTGTGTTGCATTCAGTTGTCTTTCTCTGTATTTCATGACACTGACAGTTTTTCAGGTACAGGCCAGTGACTTTGCAGAATGTCCCTCACTTTGGGTTTGTCTGCTATTTTCTCCTGGTCAGGTTGGGGTTACACTCTCTGTGTGGGAACACCATAGAAGCAATGCTGAGTTCTCCGTGCGCCATATCCAGACGCACATGCTGTCACCGGTCCCATTTCTGGTGATGTTAGCTTTGATTACTTAGTTAAGCTGATGTCTGCCGGCTTTCTCCTCTGTAAAGTTACTTCTTTATCCTTTATAATTAATAAGTATCTTGTGGAGAGAGACTTTGAGATTACGTAAATATGCTACTACTCTTTAAACTTTCACCCACTTCCTTTAGCATCCATTAATTACTTTTGCCTGAATCAGTTATTATTTTGATGGTCCTTGCCCATTTCTTCACATAAGTTTTGAATTCTGTCTTTTGAGGAATATTTTCCATGGCAGTGGATTTTATAATGAGACTTACTAATGCCACTATATCGTAAAACATCTTTCTAAAAAGTGAGCTCCTGCCTGGTGTCAGCCGGTTGCAAAGACTTCAATTTAGGGAAGGTAAAAATGGTCAACATTGGAAATCCATCTCATTTACCGGAAAGTGAATAGAAACTAAATTTCTCTTGACACTAAATTACAGTATAGCCATTTCACATCTGGTTTCAACATAGCATTGTTCTTTCTTTTTCTTTCTTTCTTTTTTGGTGAGGAAGATTGGCCCTGACACATCTGCTGCCAATCTTCCTCTTTTTGCTTGAGGAAGACTGTCGCTGAGCTAACCTCTGTGCCAATCTTCCTCTATTTTGTATGTGGCATGCCGCCACAGTATGGCTTGATGAGCAATGCATAGGTCTATACCAGGGATCCAAACCTGCGAATCCTGGGCCACCAAAGTGGAGCACACGAACTTAACCACTATGCCACTGGCTTGGTCCCTTTCATTTTTTTTAATTATAAAAGTAAGTCATTCTTACTGTGGAAAAGTCTGAAGGCTATAAAAAGCAGGACACAGAAGAAAAAAGAAACCCATGATCCAGAATCTAACACTGCTAACCCATTTGGTATATTCTTTGCAGTAATTTTTTCCCCTTTTCTTTTTGTCTTAAGCTATATTGTATATAATTTTATACTCCAATTTTTCAACAAAACATAAACGTTTCCAATGTTGTTAAGATGTTTTTAATAAATAAACCTTCAAGGATGCTTTTTGCAAGCATACCATAACTTGGTTCATTGTTCTCTATTGTAGACACTTAGGTGGTTTACATTTCTGCTATTCAATAATGATAGGACAAACACCTTGGCATTCACAAAAAGTATTTTCTGCATTTTACTTTATTTCCGTAGGAAATATTATGGCCTGAATGCGGGTGGCTGAGCTGAAGGCAATGGATGCATACTGCCAAGTGGCCTTACACAAAGGCCTCACCGATTTATCCACCAAGTGGCAATTCATACAAGTATTGTTCTCCCCAAAAACTCAACAGTACTGGGTGTTCTCGTGGTTCTAGCTCCTGACTGCACATTTTCAAGGTTCTCTCAGCTGTTTCTCTTGCCCTTTTGTCAACTGTCTGATCTGGCTCTTTGAGTGGTTGTCTACTGAAGCTTGCTGGTATTTTTTACTTAAGTATATGAGTTCCATGCACCCTAAAATATTAAGCTTTTGTCCAACACACTTGTTGCGAATATTTTCCCAGTGTATGATTTGCCTTTTAATTTTGCGTATTTAGAAATTAATGGAAGATTTCCAATTTCATGTAGTCAAAATTATTCTTTTTGATTCCCTCTAACACTTTGATCCTAGAGAGCTCCTGCCACCCCTGCCTCCTGCACCCATCCAGTAAGCTATGCACTATTTTGAAAAGCTTGGCTCTCAAATCCATTTGTAACTTATTTAGGATCATGTGAATAACATGCCTCTTCCCTGCTGATACCTGCTGCCCTTTTGATGTTTCAGATCTGCCACGTGTTACAATTTACTCTGAGTTATGCAGTTTCATGAATCTATTGTTTTTTCTGGAATCAGGACGACATTTTATTCACTATTGTAGCTCTAAATATGGTAGTGTTAATTTTATTTCATTCCTCTTCTTTTGCCCTCTTTAAATGTCTCTATTTTGGCCTACTTATTCTTTCAGAATATTTTAGAATAATCTTACTATTTTCAATTAATAAAAAATTTTAATTAGGAAAAGTGAGAACATTTTAATTATAACACTGTAACCTCTAGTCAAGCGTCACTTAACGATGGGGATAAGTCTTAAGAAACGCATCGTTAGGTGACTTCTCTGTCGTGCAAACATCATCTAGCGCACTTACACAAACCTAGATGGCACAGCCTACTACACACCTAGTCTCTTAGGTACTAATCTCATGGGGCCACCGTCATATACGTGGTTAGTCATTGACAGAAATGTCAATATCTGGTGCATGACTGTACATATGAATTCACATGAAACATCATCAACTTGGCAACATTCAGTTTTCTCATGAAAGGACATGGGCTGTCTGTAACTTAATTTAAATCTTTTATGTTTCTAGTATAGATTTTTAGTTTTATTTACTTTCTGCACTTAATGATTAAATATGGATATTTTATGTTTTCATTAGCACTGTGAATATGACACTTTTCAAATTACTTTTAAATTTTATATTCTGACTATTTTTAACTTTGAAAACTCTTATTTATTCGGTTGACTAACTATTTCTCTTCCATTCACAGGTATACAATCACATCTCTAAAAATAATGACCATTTTGATCTCAACTTTACAATAGCCATCCCCACGGCTTTTGCTCTCTCTTATTCCATTAGGCAGAACTCCAAGATCAATGTTAAATAATCACTAAAAATGGTGGTCAAGTTTATATTGTTTCTGATAGTGACAGGAACGCATTTAACATAAAGCAAGACACTGGCCATTAGTTTGAAGTCGACCTTAACTTCCATCTTCCGTTATCTAGAGGAATATATTCTTTAACAAGTTATGTGCTAGGAATAATGGCACTCATGCTCATCAGACACAGAATATGGTAGCTTGTTCTCATGACATTGTGGCAGCCAGGAAAGCGTTAACTCTCAGATTTCCCACTGTGGGAGATGGGCCCAGTCCAGTGCTCTGGAACCCTCACCTGTCATAGCATCACAGCCAGGCCGCGCCTCTAGAGCTGGCTCCTGTCAAGGACAGGGTATGGCAGGGATGCCGCGGTGGGCCCGCTCCCGGGAGATCACAGGCTCTCCTGAAGGGGGACAGTTAGGACCACACTGGGGCCTGCGAAGCTCCAGTCAACCTTCTCCTTCCCTCTCTTCTCCCAAGGGCCAGCCCTGACCTGCACGGCCCCCAGCCCTCCCAGCTCCCTCGCTCCCTCCCTCCCCTTCCAGGGGTTTCTCCTAATCATTCTCTGATGTCTAATCCCACGTGGGCACCTGCTGCTCAGAGAACCTGGAGTAACGCAGACGTTAATTGTTTTGGTTTGTGAATGGACCTCAATATTCCCTAAATTCATATAATTCATATAAAACGTTATTATTATTTGGTTTACCAAAGAAAATACGGTGTTTAGCGGCATTTTGACTTTTCTTGTAGGTATTTACAAATAATCTAACAACGCAAATCAGAGGTCTATTCAACTGGTAGTCATCGCATCCTATACCTATTCTATACCAATCTATTCTAATCTATACCAATCTCATAGAAAATTGACAGCATTTTCCATCATTGCTCATGGTTTTTAACTAACCATTTTTGGTAGCATGAATGATTTCACATTAGTATGAAAAAAAGTTCCTCATGCTGTAGCAATAATTTTATGTTTGGGATCACTGACATTAACACATATAGCTCTAGATTTCTGGTGTAATCATTCTATAATATTTCATTGATGTGTCTTCCAAAATTTATCTGCCTGTCTTCCTACTGATGAGCATTTAGGTTGTTTCCAATTATTTTTGCTTTTGATATTACAAGCAATGTCACTTTCTTAGCCACGACCCGTTATGCACACGTAAGGGAGGCTCCTGGCGTGACGGCATGGGTTTGCTGGGACAGAAAGACCACGCACCCTCTGCTTTGCCAGGTGGGGCCCTGGAGCTCATCCAAGGGGCAGAACCAGTGCACCCTCCCACATCGGTGCAGTGCCTGTGTTTCTGCACTCTTGCCAAAGCTTGCTATTGTCAGCCTTCTCTGTTTTCCACCTGATGGGCGTGAAATGGTATATCATTGTGAGTTTAACTTATATATTTCTTATTACTAGTGTTATGACTTTACTCCCCAGTGGCGGCTTTGACTATTAAAAATAAGCCAGTCCCCCTTTAATATCTCTGCAAATCCTCTGATCCTCCTCATTCGCTGCCAGGCCCTAGACAAACCTCCACCGCCTCGGCAGCTGGCCTTCTTTCTCCCTCACCCTCCCTGCACTTCCACAGAGCTGTTTACCTGCCATCAGTTTCATCGTGTTCTTTCTTTGCTTAAAGTACTTAATGGTCCCCCATGGCCTGCAGGATAACATCCAAACTTGCCAGCACAGGGTTCACCCTCCACCGTTTGGCCTCATCCCTCTTTCCAGGATTATCCCAGCCACTCCTGCCTGCATCACATTCCATCCTGCTGTCCAGTGATTCCAGAAACACTTCTTACCTCTGTCCCTATTCACATGGAGCTGCTTCTGCCAAAGACGCTTTCCTTTTCTTTCCCTGGGGACCCCCACTCTACACCACGTTCAAATGCCACATCTCCTGACTCAGCCAGACTGTTAGCGCCCCTCTGAGCTGCAGAGCATTTAGTTTTTAGCCATAAGCACATGAATCATATGGTACTGTGCTTGTTTGCACATCAGATCCTCACTAGGCTGTGAGCTCAGAGATACACTAACGTGTCTTAGTGATGCATGCCCTTGGCATGGGGACTGGTGAACACTAGGTGACAAATACATGATGTTTCACATTAAATGGGGTTCAGTCCTCTTTATTTTATGTGCCTTTTCTAGATGCTAGTAATACAGCAGTGAGTAAAACTGTTGAAATTCCTTTTTCTACCATCATAGAGCTTATATCCTAGAGCGAGAAGACAGATAATGAAAAAAAAAGATGAGCTATGTAGTGTAATAGAAAGTGATGTGAACTCTGGGGCAAGAAAGCATGCACACGGGACAGGTCCCATGGGGCGGGAGGCTGCGAGAGGCCTGAATTGTAGAAGGGGCAACAGAACAAGATGGACGTGAAGGAGGGAGGGAGGGAGGGAGGGAGACCGTGGATATCTGGGGGAAGTGCTTTCCAGACAGAAGGGAGGGCAAGAGCAAATGCCCTGAGGAGGGGATGTGCCTGGCAGGCGGAGAAAAGCTGGAGCAGAGACTGGGGAGGAAGGTCAGAGATGGATGGAGAGTGAAGGAAGTGGGGCACATAGGTAGCACCTCGTATGTCATAGTAAGGACTTTGATTTTGCTCCTAAGAGACAAGAAGCCACTGAAGGGACCTGAGCAGAGAAGTCTTAATGGTCTCTCTCAGGGGGTGGTGCTAAGAATAAACTAGAGGTGACCAAGAGAAAAGGCAGGGAGACAAGTTAGGAGCCTTTGTAAGAATTCCAGGGAGAAATGGTGGTTTGGACCAGGATGGTGACGAGATTGTGCTGGATGCTAGATATGCCTTTAAGATAGAAGCAGAGGAGCCGCGGCTGGAGTGGGCGTGGAATGTGAGAGAAAGGGAAGGATGATTCCATTTGTTGACCTGAGCAAAGTGGAAGGATGGATTTGTCATGAACTGAGATGGGGAAAGGGGTGGACATTTTATGTCTGAAAATGCTTATTAGACAGCTAGGCAGAGAAAGAAAAACAGGTCAGGCATTCAGGGGAATGGTGTGAGATGGAAATAAAAATTGGGGAGTCATCAGTGCATAAACAAAACTGAAAGTCGGGTGGGATCACCAGGGCAGTGAGTAGAGAGAAGGGAGGACAGCACAGGCCCGAGTCCTGATGGGAAAGGAAAGGAGGAAGAACCTGAAAAGGAAGACTAGGGATCAAGTCCAGCGTGAAGGTCATTCCACGGCTGTGGGAAGATAAACTGAGAGTCACCAACCTCATACATATCAGGTTTCCAGATTAATTTTGTAAACGGAAGCATCTGTGTAAGCTGTCCCCTACTGAACTTGGCTCTCTATAGAAGAAAAGCAATTTCTCCAGATTCTAATAAGGCAGTGATGGCATAAGAAAACACTGGAAAATCCGACCCCAGGAAGAGGCACTGCTAATTTCTTGTACTGTTCTCAAAGCGCTCAACCATCCTCTTCAAAGTCCACATTGTGACAAGAGCTGATCTGAGATGAAACAGGGCTCAAACGCAGCCCCTCTTACACAAGGGACCTTCTCGATGTGAATATTCTATAATAAGATGCGCAAGCTACAGAGATGGAACCAGGCTTTATTGGAAATAAGGGTGACTCAGCTCACGACTGCGGTGGTATTGTGGTGGACTGAGCCCTTACTTGTAAAGCTTGGCCCAACTCCAGGGAGCTGGTGTGAGAAGTCGCTGCAGGAGTCTGCCTCAGTTTCCCGAGCAGCACTGCTCTCAAGGGCTGCCCAACTGACTGAGGCTGCCTATTGCTCCCCCAAAAAGAACCTTTCTCTGTACACCTCCCCACCCTGGCTGGAGATTTGCTCCAAACTAATGAACTTCTTAAAACATAACATTTTCCTTGCCTTGGACTTTGTTCATCAAGCACCATCAATTCAGAAGATTACCGTGGCTTTAACAGCCCACCAGGAAAACGCCCTTCGATATAAATACTGACCAAGTTCAGGCTTGCCATTCCTCCCAGGACACTGTGATTCGTACAGTGTCACAGGGGCACCGCAGCCAGGTTATTCCCTGAGTGGCCGTATTGCATTCACACTTCCTTCCCTTATCCACCAAAACGTGTTGTCAGCGCCAACTGCTTCTAGGATAAGGCCACATACCCGAGATGTGATATCCTGAGTCACTGCCATTTTCAAATCCATGATACGACCTATCCTCTTGCTTGGAGAAAATAATCTGAGCTCCAGAGAGGCTAAGAGCAGAGGTTTCAAGGTGACCCAGTGCAACTGCATGAGCCAGAAAACCGGGACCTCCTGACTCCACTCACTTCTGTTCTCTCAGATCATGTTGCTGCTCAGGAATGAAAGTTCAACCCCTGATCTATATATACCTTAAGCTGAAAGGTCCGGCATTGTGACATTGATTTTTTCAGTTAAAAATACACGATGAACTATCAGCTTTCACCTGCAAAATTCTCTCCCTAAAGCTTCAAAATCCTTTGTGACACAGACTGTCAGGCCGTTTATACAGGTGTCCTCCGAAGGGGAGTCTAAAACGCCGCAATACCTCGGTGCCACTCTGCCCTTCTTCCTTCTGTGTATAACACAAACCTCGCTGCCTGTCCTTCTAGCTCAGAATTTCCTCTTCTGGGGAATTCTTCCCTCTCTAGCCCGACAAGGAGCAGGTGCTGGAAGCTAGGTTTGCCCAGATGACACCACTCCCGGGCCAAAGCTGACTGCCAGAGATGAACGTAGCACCAAGTGGAGCCAATTAATCGGCCAGTCAGTGACCAAAAAGTGTTCCTTTCATGATGATTCTAAGATAACGTGAGTGGTGGATGTTAGTTCTGTGAGGTCACCCAAACTTCAGGCCATGTGAGGACATGAACAAGCAAAGGAATACAGTCTAGAAAAAGAAGAAGGGGGAACGCAAGCTCCTTGTGATTTTGCAAGTCAATCTGTCTGCCGTATGATTTTACAGCACTGCCCAGTTTCTACAACTCTCCCCTCTCTGGGAATTTGAATTAGCTCAGATGGGTTTCTTTTTCTTGCAGGCAATGATTCTGGAGGGAATAAGACATACCTTCCTCTCTAGGACACCACGATTCATCTACAAACAGAAAGACGCTGCAATCGATCTCATTAATTTGATATAGACATTCAACTATAATCCAACACCGACCCTATTTAACAGAATTCATGCATTTTAAGTAGGATGAAACATGTTTCTTTTTCCTTATCTGCATTCCCAGGGAGGGACTTCATTTAGCTGGGGCCAAGAATATATTTTACATTTCTAACTGAGACTCAATTATAATTTATACTACCGGGTTCAGGATCAGATGTCAGGAATAATTTGTCTATGAAGCAAAACAGGGAAAGAAGATAAAAGTAAGTGTCTCTAAAATTTTTCTAGTATATTTCTTATTTCTTTTTATTAGATAAGGGGCTAATTGGATAGTGTAATTAGTAGTAAGCTGCTGTCATTAAAACAAGTGTGCCTGGTCAAGGGGTGGGAAGTGAAACGGGAGAGTGTGATCACAGAAGGAGCTGTTAAGATGGTGCCACAAAGGACTCGAATTCCACTTATGAGCGCTATTGCCGTGAGGGGTGGTCCAAGGATGCTTTAAGGTTGCACAGCATTTGTCATCCTGCAAAAGGTGAGCAGGATGTGTGCCAGCTCACACATCCTGTGCCTTTGGGTTGACACAGCATCTATAGATCAATACCAGGCAGTGTCTTCAGGTCACTGTGGCCCAGGAAAAACAGGAAAAGCCAACAGTGCTGACGACTAAGCCGGACGGACAGCCTATGCCATGGAGGAGAGCTTTAAGGACTTAAAAACCTGCTTCCTCTCACCAGACTCAGATTTCATCTCATCAAACAGAGATCACACAAATGACAGTCGGACTCATACGACTTCAGGTTTGTCTTCTCTCTGACTGAGACGGCCTGAGGCTACTCCCTGAAACACTGGACCACGGGCGTCAGGCATTTTGAAGGAACTACGGTGGTTTCCGTCTGCCCCACTCCGCCGTCTGGATCTCCCCACACGGTCCTTGCGTATCCTCCAAGAGCAATGATCAGAACAAAGCTATTGAGAAAAGCTTTCAAGATCTTGATAACCAAAGAATAGACCTTATTTTCTAATACTCATGGATCATTTACAGAAATTGATTATACAAGGGCCACAAAGAAACATCGGATCAATTACAAAATGCAGAAAGAGTATGGATGACATTTTTGCTGACCACAGAGCAACTAAGCTAGATATTAATAACACGAGTTTGAAGTTTAAAAATACCTTAACCAATTTAAAACTAAGAACCCAAACAGCTTTTTGGTTAAAAAGGAATTTTAAATTGCAATTACAGATTGAAAAATTAGTAACAATGAAAATGCTACAAAAGAAATACAAACAGAACTATACTCAAAAGGAGAATCTATAGCATTAATTAGGATTGCTATCCAGCCAGCACCCACTGGTTCAGCCATCTGACTGCTAAAACATGGAAACACTTCTGTACCGCTCTGAGCCTCTCTCCTGGACACACCAACCCTCCCAAGATGCAGCGGCTAAAAGGTTAAAGCCTGGCACAGCACGGGGTCTCCAGGAGTCCCAAGGGCAGTGTCCACTCTGATTGGTCAGTTCCTATACAGGACTCGTAGTTAGATATCATATAGTTTAGCTGCTTGTGTTAGGAAACAAGGAAAACAGGTAAATAAAGGAACTGAGAATTAAATCCTTAACATTTCTGAAAATTAGGGAGAAAGGAAAAACAAAGTAAACCTAAAGAGAGCTGAAAGAATAAATTAATGAAGACCCCAAATGTGTGGGATATCCTCCCTCTGCTTCCCTGTCCCACCTTCCTACCCTCGGTCCCAGACGCCCCATCTGCTGGAGGCATTAACGGGCTCCCTCCCCTCTGTCTTCCAGTTGGGTTCAGCCAACACAGGTGACTGGAGAGAGGAAGAAATGTGAGGTCAGAGTATTTCCTCCGAGGTCTCCCCACTGTGAGCTGTGAGCTGGCCCAAGGTCTTGGCCCCACAGAAGGCCCTCTCCACTTGGCCCAGACTAGCTTCTGTGCCCACTCGTCCACTATGAGGTTTCCCACACACTGTTCATGCCCTTGTCAACTCTCCTCAAATTGCCCACTTTGGGTTTGCCATCATTTCCTGATACCCTAACAATAACAACAACAGAATAATGGAAAGGAAAAGGTGTGCAGGGGGAAAGTAGAAATGATATCTGAATTAAACAGCCAAACTCTAGTTTGCCTAGTATTTCATACAAACCTCATTCAGGAAATTTATTTGCACATATTATTTCCTGAATATGTTATTTATTCATATTAATAATTACCTTAGACCTTTAGATAGCTTTCTTTTATTCTTTAAAAGCTGTTTTCAATGGCAGTTATAATCTCCTTGCATATTCCTAATCTTGTTTATCTTGTGGAAAGTAATAAAAGAAACTTTAAGTAAATTGGAGTCAGGAGAGCCCATAGAGAGAGCTCTGGTGCCCTATCACACATCATCAAGTACACCAACAGGAAGAGACTGGATACTTACATCTCCGACAGGAAGTAAAACCCCTTTAAACTACTGAAGGAAGAAGGAAGACTTCTCTCCCCACCTGGCAACAGCCCAGCCAACGAGAAATGCGACAGCTCATCCAATGAGAAGCTGTTGCTGCCCTGAACTGCTCCTTTACCCCAAAGGACTTTTCTTCAGAGCAGCCCCTCCCTATTCCCCCTTTTCCTCTATAAAAGCAGCTCCCTTCCTTTGTTTTCTGGGTGTGCCTACGGTTTGCCATAGTGTGCACATCCTGAATTGCAATTTTTTTGACTAGTCCCAAATAAAGTCACTTTGAGATAAAAATAACAGGAAAATTAGCTTTTTAAGTTGACTACCTGCTTTATTCTCTTTAATTTTACATATATGTACACACAGAAAAGAAAAATATATTTGAAAAACTAAAAAAGAACTAAAAAATTAGAAATATATATAAAAATGAGAAATATATACATGTGTACATACAGATGTACATATGCACACATACAAGCACACAGACAAATTTAGAAAAGAAAAACTAGACAGAAAAAGCAAATAACATTAGTAATACGAAGGGAGATTACAACTATGATCGGTAGGGAAAGTAGTTTGAAAGTATAAAAGAAAGGTATCTAAAGGTCTAATATAATAAATTCTGAGATCCTGATGAAATGGCTAATTTTTCTGAAAATCTGACTTTAGAAGAAAAAGAAATAATCAAGAGAACTATAAATATTAAAGAAATTCAAAACAATTTTAAAAGGTTTTTTTGCTTACCAGAAAATTATTTCAGAAGTTCAAGGAATTGATAATTATTACATAATTTCCATATTTCAGAATATACAAGATAGTTTCCTAATTTATTAACAAAGCAACACCCATGCCATGCCACTTCCCCTCAAAAATTACAAGCTATGCATTCTTAAGGTAATTGATGCAAAAATTCTAAGTCGAGATACAGAAAAGGAATCCAGAAATATGTTTAAAGAAAAATAATACATGATTGGAGGAGAATTTGGCACTCTTACCCCACTGGTGTGCTGGTAAATGGCCATCTGAGGGTGGTGGGTGGCCCCTAATTATAGCATTTGCTGATTTCTGTGGTGTAAATTCCCCCACCATGGTCGATGTTAACTTATCGATGGTTTAACAGCAGGCTCACAAAACTCCTGAAAATGCAGCAATCATTTCCTGCGAGCTCGTGCCTGAGCGAGCAGACTCCAGGACACCTCTGCTCTTGCACGGGCAATCCTCCTTCTAGGAAGGTACGCTGAAGATGCGCCTCCAGAACATGAGACTATGGATGCACAAGGAACCATTGCACTACCAATGTAATTACGGAATACCAGAAACTACCTCAATGACCAAGCAGAGGATACTGACTGAATAAACCTTTGCTTCCACCCTACCTTTACACCCGCATGGTGCACACCTTCCTGCACACCTCTGGTTCCCCTAAGTGGGTCCTGCTCTCTGTGCCTCACCTTCTGCTGAGCTTGGCTCCTCCCCACCTTTGTCTAGTCCCAGCTCAGGTATCAGTGACTCCAGGAAGCTTTCATTGACCTACCTGGCTGAGATGTGTGCTATTTACTTACCGTATTTATTATAACATCAACGGAACACTGTGATAACTGTTTATTTCTATGTGGGGTCTATTATAGTCCTCGTGTTCTCTTCAAACATTTCTGGTACCATAACCACTAAACCAAGTTTTGAAAAACTACGTAGTTTTTGAAAAACTACATTTTAAGTTGAAACAGAAAATTGTTCATCAAAAATTTCAATCACAGCAAAGGATGTTATTTCTGCTATATTGTAAGTACTGATGTTTAAAAATAAAATGACTACATCTCTCTTTTAAATGTTTCCACAGACTCTAACATACTTATTCGATGCTCACAACATAAGAAATTTTACACCTTCTTTTTATTCTTACTGCACTCAGATCTCCATTCCAATTCCCCTGACATAATTTAATCCCGATGCTCTATATTCATCATATAAACTCTTTTGTTGATTATCTTCTTCTGTGACAAAATACGTATGTAAATTTAAATTTAGTTTTTTAAAAAGTTCCTATGATCTCCAGCTCTAACTGTTAAACAATTTCTTCTGGGTTGGGTAACCAATTATTATTGTTGTTAAAATTATTAACAGTAGGATACAATTGATCCAAACAAAATAAATATATTACAAACTTGATTCTTAAAATTACTAACATAAAAAATTATCAGAAATGCATCTCTTAATAATATGAATAGGGCTGTTTCTCCCCAAGTAGCTCACATACCCGTGAACAAAATGACATAGCTAGAACGATTTGGGTTTCTAAGTTAACGCAATTCTTTTTATTGTTGTTGTTGCTGTTATTATGATTATAGAATTAAGCAATAACGCATCTTCGTAACATAAACAAGTAGGTGTGAGTGGGAAACGGTTTATTCTCATAGTATTACACGTATGAACTATTTCCAAGTTTTACACTTCCAATCTCAAAGTCATTCATCATCAAAACTATTTTTAATGATCATAAGCCAACAACTCAATTAGGTCCTGCTTCAGTTTGGTGAAAGTAAAAAACTGGAAAACACCTGACTTGGAAAAGGTCCTTACTCCTCATCAGTCATTCACTTTCTGAGAAGTGTATAAATAAGATTTACCAAATGATCAATATTACTTTCACTTAGAAGTACATTGATTTAATTCATGAAAAGTCAAGAAAACTGACATGTTAACTTCATTACACTTTTACCAATATAATATTTTTAATCCAATAATTTTTTTTTTGAGGAAGATTAGCCCTGAGCTAACTACTGCCAATCCTCCTCTTTTTGTTGAGGAAGACTGGCCCTGAGCTAACATCCGTGCCCATCTTCCTCTACTTTATACATGGGACACCTACCACAGCATGGCTTTCCAAGCTGTGCTATGTCCACACCCAGGACCCAAACCGGCGAACCCCAGGCCACCAAAGCGGAACGTGCACACTTAACTGCTGAGCCACCGGGCCGGCCCCTAATCCAATAATTTTATATTAGCTCATGCCTTAAATATATTTTTGTCATAATCTTCGAGCTACAGATTTAATCATTCTATTTGTGGAAAATATCTACCATATGATATCAATGGTAAGGCCAGTCCTCTTTGTCAAACCAATTAGACAAATTGGATTTTTTTGTCAGGAAAAAGCCTGACCTCATTTTCAAACTCAAATCAATGTGTTAATGCACATTTCAAAGAATGTTATTAATATAACTGGAAATAAAGAAAAAGATGCAATTTGCAAGTTAGATTACTAAAAACATTCTAACAAGATTAGAATGACGTAGATCTAACATATTTACTCTTTTTAAAGTAAGTTATACAAACAAGATAATAAATCCTTCTCATTACTTAATTTGCTCTAGGGCAATGTAATCTGCAGCTAAAATGCCCAGTTATTTGAGAAGAGGAGAGCGTGGTAATGGCCTTGGCATTCCTTCTGTAATTGTGTGTGTACCATTTGATTTTGAAGGACAATTAAGCAGGTCTTGTGTATAAAAATCAGAAATAACTCCAATAATTTTGTTAGACATAATTATCAAAATTTTTATATCTATTTTAAAAAGTAAAAAGAATATATTGCTAAGAATACTTCATATGTCTGGCAGTTAGCATATAATTATAATTTTATCTTGCATTAACAGTAGGAAGAAAATATTACAGATTTGGTAACACGAAAAATGATTATAAAGAAAGAGTTTATGATATGATTTGAAAAACTAGCTTTTAACTACCTTAAATAATAACATATTCCTAATCTGAGAGAATCTGGTAAAAGTTTTATTCAGGCATTTATTTAACAGTCTTGAAAAGACTGATAGTTTCAGGAAACATCTGATTGCATTTATAAGAATCAGTGACAGGTCCGGGGGGGGGGGGGGGGGGGTTGAGCCCTGAGGACAGGTGTCAAGAATTGTGCACATTTACACGTGGTGGGCCTGTTTTTAGTATTCTTTATTTCTTACAGAAGCTCTCTTTGCTTTGAGGACCCTTGAGAACCCCTTTTACAATAGGCAGATAATGGGAGAGGTGAAATCATTAAAATGAAACCTGTCATCACTCCACAGAACATTACAAACATGCGGGCCAGAGCACCTTCTCTCCAATCCCACACTTCATTCTTAACGGAAATATAGAAGCCAGGAGCAGAGGGGAAGCCCCAAGGGTTTATGATGTCTTGACTTATTATTAAAAAGAAGGTTTTCTCTTTGTTTGATGCCCTTGGAGTTTTACACCTGTGGGTATGCAGCAGGGTAAGATCTGAGGCAGGTGCTAGAAATGCCTCCCTGTTGTGCAGAATTATCAGGAACACAGGTTTATTCTAGTAGATTAACTTTAGAAAAGAACAGAAACTGAGTATTTGAGAACAAAATTCCATAAAATATTCTTGTTTGAGTACCCCTTGGAAAGTCTTACTCAGGGAATCATGTGCCACAGGTTAAGGACAACAGTCCCATGAGACTGTGAGTTCCCTGAGAACAGAGAGTATCTTAACTACCCCTGCATCTCCTGTCCCCCACGTGGTGCCTAGCATAGAGCATCCCAAATAAATATCTATTGAATGAATTAGTTCATTCATTTATAGAAGGGAAAGGTGGCATTTCACATGGGACTGAAAAATGGGAACTGCTTGAAGAAGCCAAAAGCAAGTTTTACTTACATAAAATTGTAAAGGTTAGATTTTTCATCCTGATTTTTAGCCTTTCTGCCTCCCCAACACACACACACACACACACACACACACACACACACACACACACACACACAGTTCTACTTATCCCTTCTTCAGTCCTCTATTAACTTCCCCCAAGCATTCACAAATTCTGGCTTCTGGATAGCCTGACTCCCTCTCTAGAATATTCTACCAGAGCTGTCCCAGGGCCTGAATCTCTGAAAGTTTTCTGTACTCCCTCTGCCATGGACTGAATGTTTGTATCTGCCAAAACTCGTATGTTGAAGCCCTAATCTCTAACGTGATGATGTTTGAAGATGGGGCGTTTGGGAGGTAATTGGGTTTAGAGGAGGTCATGAGGGTGGAGCCTCCATGATGGGGTTAGCACCTGTATAAGAAGAGGAAGAAGTCAGAGCCCTCTCTTCCTCTCCACCACGTGAGCACACAAGAAGGCTGCCGTCTACAAACCAGGAAAAGGGCTCTCGCCAGGAATCAAATCAGCCAGCACCTTGATCTTGGACTTAGCAGCCTCTAGAACTGTGAGAAATCAATGTCTGTTGTTTGAGCCAGCCAGTCTATGGTATTTTGTAGCAGCAGCCCAAGCTGACTAAAACACATGCCATCGCAACGCATCTATTCAAGGGCCAATCTCTACAAGTCCTCTTGGGGCAGTGATAGTAGATACATCAACTTTTACAAAACTCCTCCAGTAAAAGATTCATTGCCTACCAAGGTCTCTCGATCCAGGCAGCCTGACAGGCTGCAGGGGTCCTTTGGTTGAGGAAGGCTGACTCCAGCCACACCAGGAACTGCTAGGACCATAAAGTCACAAATCAAGGATGGTGATTTCAAATCTCTCCAACTCTGCCCATCCATTTGGAGAAGAGCCCAAAGTTAGAGCTGTGGCCTGTCCCTCTAGCACACATCCAACACTTCACCTTCAATGGAGACAGTGTGGGGCTGTGTACATCAGCTCACCAATGGCAGACAGCAGTGCCTGTCCTTCTCCGTGACTTTGCGCTATTCCTTAACCCTTCACCCCCCTGGAACTCCAGCATCGTTTTGTTTTACCTCCTTCCCACCAGCATTCAAAGATGTTCACTCCT
Organism: Equus quagga; assembly: GCF_021613505.1. Taxonomy (NCBI): domain Eukaryota; kingdom Metazoa; phylum Chordata; class Mammalia; order Perissodactyla; family Equidae; genus Equus; species Equus quagga. The sequence continues at coordinate 39,810,919 of NC_060274.1, read as the reverse complement.
TTCCCACCTTCCTCTCACTCAGGTAACCTATTTATCTTCTCCTCTTCTCAACAGACTTGTTGAAAGACACGTATGCTCCTGGGTTCCCTTCTAAATCTTACCCAGTTGTATCCTGGCTACCAACTCACCTTTCAACAGAAACTTCTCTCACAGAGAAACAAAAGGGATGGGGTCGGGGGGCACCTAAGTGCTAATTCCAATCTGTAAGAGAATGAGACTGGAGGAGAAGTTCCCTCACAAATATCACAGGGCTTTCCAGCAGAGGCAGGAGCCCCGAGATGAGCCTGAGAAAGAAAGAACCACCCGCCTGAAAGAGACAGAGAACTGAAATCCAGAATGAGCCGCTCAGGAGGCAGAGCAATGCCTCTTGTGTCTGGAGAATGTCACACAGGCCCAAGGTCGCTGACTTAGGACACCTGCCTGAGAGGGGTCATGTGCTTCTGAGTCAGCAGGAGTGACAGGGAAGCATCGATCCTTAGCGGGCCAGTGTGCCCAATGCCATCCTGAAACCACTCATCACAATGGCGTCACGGATAAGATGATTGAGAAGGCTCAGTAGATTGGATGTCAGTGTTCTTCTGAATCCAGAAAATAAGTGGGGCTTCATGCAGGAGGGCGAGCAGAGCTGGCACGAAAGGGCTTCTGCCTCCCACTCCTAACGCTGCCCTCCCTGCTTAAATACAGAAAAACACTAAATAAAAGATACTATTCTGTGTCTATATCCAAGTTCAAGACCAAAGAGGCGTTGGAATGAAGAGAAATGAAAACTAAAAGCTGGGACAACTTGGCTGAAGTGGGAGCCACAGGAGGCACAGGTGTTTCAGACCTGGACACAGGCCTGAACCTCCGGGAGCATGAGTTTTGATGAATCCAGACCCCAGGTTCCATGCCAGAAGCCAGCAGCCCAGGAGGGCTGACTTGTGCTTAAGTAGAGAAGAGACAACCACTGCCCACCAGCCCGGGGAAGTGGTGGCTCCAAGGAAGCCAAGAGTGATAGGAATCACCTATCAGGAACGTGCCCCAGATCTAAGCCACCAACAGACAGGGAGTCAGAATTCATACTACACGAGTAGGAAAGAGACACACATGTTCTCAGCCAAAAACTGACAAAAATTGCCCAGAACTAGTGAATCCCATGAGGCCCAGAGAGATAAATGTGAACTATCCCATTGGAAGGCTGCCATGTCCAGACCCGCAGGACTCTCCATGAGAGAAAACCACCCTGAGAGACAGCTGGCAGGTAAAAATGGGAGACTGAATCCCAAGAAGCAAAAATAATAAAACAATTGGATCGAACTTTTAAATTGGGAATTCACCTTAAACTGTTCAAAGAGAGAAAGATACGAATCATAAGACAGTAATAAAACTCTGGGGAAAAAGAACAAGTTGATTTGCAAAAGATGCAAAGAAACTCTACATATGAAATATCTGGTCATTGAAACAGAGAAATCAACAGATAAGTTGAAGAAGAGACCTCAGAGAATTGGTCTATTGGAAAAAAACATGAAAAAAATCACCTAGAGTACAGCACTCAGAAGCAAAGATCTGGAAAATATGAGTTTAAATAATATGGAGGGGGATTGAAATGGCCACTATGCATTAACAGGAGTTCTAGAAATTTAGAATGGAGAAAAATGGGATGGGGTGATGTTTGAAGGAATAGTGGTGGAGAAGTTTCTGGATGTGAAGAATGATACAGTTCCTAAGCTTGAGGCAGCACAGTCTCAATCAGAATAAATTAGACAAATCTGCACAGATACAGCACTCTGAATCTGTAAAACATAAAAAGAGAAATACTTCAAAAATTACCAAAAGGTAGGGAAGGATCATCTAAAAAGTAATGGCAATTCGACAAAAGCACATTTTCTCAAAGCAGCGAAAGACTCCATAAGACAATGTAATGACACAGTCAAAGTGCCAAGGGAAAACAGCACAGCTAGCCTAGAATTATCTATTTAGCAAGTCTGTAATTCAAGAGCAAGGGTTAACTTTCAGATAGAACAAAGACTGAGAGATTTTCTCACCCTAAAGAGCTTAAAGATTATTTCAGCACACAGAACACTGAATCTAGAAAGGAGCTGGATTTAAGACGCCAGTTGAAGCAAAGAAACTGGCAAACATTTCGGTTCATCTAAATGAGAGCTGACTGTAAAAACAATGATCAATGACCAGCCTTGGAAGTTCACGATAAGAAGGAAACAAAAGCAGCACGAATATAGGGGGCAGAGGAGGGAAGCTGATATCTGAAGGCCTTTGTGTTGTTTGAGAACAATACAAAGATTAATGAGCTGCTGTGCTTGTAAAGTTAACTATGCCTCTTAAAAATGTAAAGTTAACTGCTAAAAGAATTGAAATGGAACACCTTACTTCCTGAGAGGAGGGGGGAGGCAGGGGGAGGGGAGAAAGCTATAAAGAAAATGTGATTAATCCAAAAGAAAGCAGAAGAGAGAAAAAAGACCAAAAAGGCATGGCTGGTCTTTGAGCCAGCCCTCCCCTTGGCACCGTAGTTGGCTCTCTTCCACCTCCCCACCCTTCCTTTGTGGAGGTGTAGATTCTCCATGGAGGACTCCTTTGTCTCTGCTGCAGTCTGGCTGATGTGGCCCTGGTCTCCACTCCCAGAGCTCCCTTCCTTTCCCAGGGGAACCCTTAGAATGCGTCCTTGTAAGTGCTTCTGGCAGAGGCTTATCTAGGTGCATCAATCCATGCGTTTCCCGTGTTCTTTAATTTGCTCTCCCTGCTGCAAAGGAGAAGCGAAGACTGGAAAGAGCCCCAGCCAGAGGTGTTAGACAATATCTGCTGGAGGGGGGGAAGACATTTCCTCTACCCGCTCTGGATCCTTCTGGCCGGACATCAGATTAAATTCACAGGAGACAGAACAACAGGAGAAAATTAAACAAAGCTTTATAACATGATACATGGGAGAGACCCAGAAAAACTGAGTAACTCACCAAAATGGCAGAAGCTCTCACCTTAAATACCATCCTCAGCTAAAGACAAAGGAGGATGTTGGGGTTTGGGGGAGTCAGTTATAGGAGATTGCCAGAAAAGCACAGTAAACAAGAGTAAGGTTATTATTCAGATTTAAGTCCTTGCCTTCTGCACTGATTAATTGTTTCTAGACATAAGGTCATCCCCTCTTCTTCCTGGTGCAGAGAGGGAGACACCTTTACAGATGGAGATTTCCTTCACAAATGTAAACGTCTCTTAACAAAGGGTAAGTAAATTCTACTTTTCAGAGTTTCTCTCATGTCTGCAGTTTTTAAAAGTAACCAGCCCCAAATAATCCTCATGCCAAAGAGAGATATCTTGGGGTGGCCAATTCCAGTCCCCCACACTGCTTATAGAGATTTTAGTCTCCAAGGAGAAGATGGGGTGGGGGTGGGATGTCCTGGATGGGGAAGGTAAGTAAAGACCTTCTCCCTGGAGGGCCAAAGGGCAGGATGGAAGGAATCTGGGGCTGAGTTGTGCTCAGTGTATGGATCCAACTACCCACCACTGTGGACCACAAATGTCCAAAAGTCCAGCACCCTCAGATGAGAATGAGAGACCTATACATGGCAGGTGGGACTAGGACAGAAGGAGCTAAGCCCACTGAAAAAGATGGAGCTGAAAAGACCCAACTGGAAAATCTTCCACCAGCTAGAGCAGCTGTGGTCACAGGACTGCCGCATGTGGGCGTGCAGGTTGTGCCCTGCACAGCTCGGGGGTAGGTAGTCATTCACAAAGACTATGAAGCAAATGGCACCCCTAGAGTTGTGCAGTATATAACTTGCACACCATTCCTGGCATTGATACAATAAGCCTTGTTTTAACTGGCTACGTCCTGACAAAGACTATCTCCTTGACTAAACTTAGGCAGGGTCCTGAGCCCACTTCTTAACTAGGCTTTAACCTTGGCCTATAAGAAATACAACTTTCAGCACAAACAATTTTGCCCACCTCCTACACTAAGAGACTTGAACAAACACGAGCATAGTTTCTATCAGCTAAAGGCTGTGTTCCTAGGATGACTCCAACCCTCTTAAAATGCTGCCTGAGAACACTCAATGCTGCCAAAAGAATTTACTGTTCGTTCCAGCCAAAATCTGACTATAGGTCCCTGACCTCCCTTTTTTTAGAGCATTTACTTTAAAAAGCTTGCAATGATAAATCCTTTCCCTGACCCTTTGAGATGTAAATCTTCTACCACCCAGAAATGTCTCCTCAAGGACCTGGAGCCATCTCCTTGAAAGGCAGACACCCAGGGAGATAGCTCACCCATCTCCCAGTTCCTGTGGGAGGGTAGGACCATAACTTCCATGGATGTGGGCGCCTTGCTCCAATTTGCAAAACTACTTCCTGTCCTAGAGATATGACAAGGTTGTTTCTCCTCCAGATAAGCACCAATTAGAAAACCAGATGGCCTAATCTCTAGACAAAGCCCTCAATATCCTCTATTACCCTTCCTTGAACACACCCCCAGCGTTTAAAAGGCCTCCTGGCTTTTGTTTTGGCAGAGTTGAGCTCAGGTTACACTGAGCTCTCTCTACGGCAGGGGTGTTGACTAAAATCTGTCCAACTGCCTTTACCTAGGGTCCAGCTTTTTTCTCCTTTGGCAGCACCCCTAGGCCATAAGTTCCATGAGGGAAGGGCCATGCCTGTCTTATACAATTGGCCACCAGCAGAGTGTGAAGGTGCTCAATAAATACTTGTATAATGAATAAACTAGTATAAGATATTTTCACTTGATTTGGACTCTGATAGCGACTTGGTTTCTTGAACTGCCGTCTTGCAAAAAATACACTGCTGGACAAACGAATCCACAAAGAAAAATGACTTAGGGTTTCTTGAACAGAGTCTAATGCAAATGAAGAAAGAGAGGGATCTCATAGCCTTAGCTTTCTTCTGTTTATTCAATAAACTATTCATGAGTCACGCAAAATGGTCTTTATTCCCAAGCCCTCTTCAGAGATTTCCTCATGAGAAGAATAAATTTACGCAATGATAGAGCAACAAAATTAGCTGCCTTGACACCTACTGTTGAAGAAAGCAAAAATATTTATTGTGGTGCAGGGGGAGGTAAAATGTTTCTAACCATAATCTGCCAATAACTGCAAGAATGATTCATACTTTGAGCTAAATAGCCACAATCAGCATTCTTATTAACCAAAATTTCATTTGTTATCACAACTTCAAAATAAATCCTTTGGGTAAGACAAAGAGCTCATTAATAATTCAATTTGTGCTTTTTTCAGCAATATGCAGCTAAATACAATGTACACACGATATTCCTGTGTAATAGCCAGACTTGTCAGCTATGAAATATATGTAACTTAAGAAATTGGGGTACAATCTGCAAAGGATTTTAACATTAAAATACACCAATACTCATGGCATTGTGGAGGAATGGATAGTTCATTATGTTACTGATGACCCCATACAACCACCCATTCAGAAAGTAATGAGACTTTATTTTCGCAAGCTACGAAAATGCTCTTATGCTTTGTCAGTAATCTCACTCCTAGGGATTTGTCCTAAAGAAATAACTCAGAAGAAGGAAAAGAAATAATGTATGAGATGTTCAATGCAATGTTATTTGCAATATCACATAAAAAAGGAACCCAAGAGAAGGCTGTCTCAAGAAATTATGGAACATCAGCTTATTTGAGCATTTTACAACAAGTAGAATGATTATTATGAAGACAAGTAGCAAAATAAAAATATTTGAATTAAAATAAGTAGAAAAGGCAGGGAGCAAAGTTTTACCTATCCCATGATTATACTCTTATAATAATTATGAACGTATATGGACATGGAAAAGAATATGGAAAAGGAAAGATACTTTACTTTTCAATTCTATAATTATTATCATTATTTCTATAGTGTTTTTAGTGCCCACAAACTCCCAAAATATGCACATGATTTTTTAAAGATGAGAGAGAGATGCTATAGGGTACAGATCTTGACTAAAACACGTAAGAAATCTCTAAGGCAGTGAGCACAGTGCCAACTCTAGAACCAGAATCTAAGTGTTCAAATTCTGGTTGGGCCACTGACGAGCTAGGTATTCTTTGGCAGATAACTTAATGTCCATGTCTCTTGATTTCCCCATCTGTAAAATGGGAATCTTAACAGTACCTACTTGTCCTCCTTAGAGTTACTGTGAGGATTAAATGAGGAAGTGCTTAAAACAGTATCTGAAGCATAATGAATAAGTCAATGTCAGCTAAGTATTATTTTATTATTATCAAAAACCGTTACACAGAAGGCTCTTTGTTACAAATTTCTCTGAAGCTTTCATAAATAAAACTTCTATCCCAGAGCCATAGGTTACACTTCAATTGCATCATAATTTACTTAGTCCCTTAAAAATATTTGGACTTTTGGGTGTTTTCTTTTTGCTTTTATATTCTAATGTGAATGAAATCTCCATGCATATAATTTTTTCACTTGGTAGCAAGAATTCAGCATAGATATTTCTCTCCGCATGACGCCATTCTCTAGACATAAGTCATCCCAGACAAATTCTCTGACTAAGATTCTCCAGCCTAGGGTGTAGAAGAATTGTTGAATTTCTCTGGAGACTTTGTGTAGGAAAAAGACGTGGAAAAAGACATGGAAAAAAAGACTGTGAAAAAAATGGTAACTTTAACCATTTATGCACCTTGAGTCACAAATCTACCATGTTCCCATGCAAAGATGAATTAATGCTGGCCATTACTCTTTTTCTTATTATAATTATCCTAACAATATTACAGGTTTACAGAAAGGCCCCCATCACTTAGGGCTCAGCTTCCAGGTGTCCTTCCTCCACTGTGTAAACACAGCACACTTTGCCCTGGACATTCACAAAGTCCCATTTCCTCACATCTCGCCTTTATAGACTAGTGGACTTCCGGGGCCTCACCTATCGCCTCTATGAGAAAGACTCAGAAATCTGCACTTCTGGCTTCCAGAACCCTCTACACTGCAGCCCTGTGATTGGGATCGTCTCTTCCATGCTACTACTCTGCCCAGATCACAGGAAGGACTTGGGCAGGCCAGTAAGAGAGATTTTGAAGAAAAGGAACAATAGGGCCAGTATGTGGTGGATTTGAGTCCCGTCTAGAGTAAGGCCTTCAAACTGGGTTAGCACACACCTCCTCTTTCACAGCTGCCCTCCTCCCACGTTCCAAAGAAACAAAAGTGTGAGTCCCCACCATGAATCTTACACTGACTTTGGATGTAAAACCTCCTGAAAACAAAGGGTTGATGTGAACGTCTCCTTTGGGAAGCTTCCATGCATCAAGGCGCTTTGGTAAAGCCTCCTGTCTTCCCAGCTGTATAACTATTTTTTTTAAGGGTAAAGCATGGAAACACAGAGTCAAGAATGAGCATTTTGGCCCATGTTGTGTTTGGTAATAAGACATACTAGCTGAGGAGGAGGCAGAAGTGGTAACAATTTTTAAAGACCCTGCCTGTTCTATTTCCCAACTGATGCCAAACAATGCACGTCTCCTGGGGGAGGCTCCCACAAGAGCAAAGCAAACAGCCTAGGACACGATACTGGCAGCAGAAGAGACTTATTTCATCAGACCAGAGAAGTGCGGCAAAGCTCCATGTCTCATCTGTGTAATTATCTTAGAAGGAGAATTCAGAAGTGAGACGGCGGTCTCAGCAACATGCATTAACTCCCACGGAACCTACGAAATAGGAAGATGTAATTTTCTGACTCAGAGTAAATCTGATTTGGCTAATTGATTTGCCAAAGAAGACTGACTTTGCAAATTTGGTTAAAAGTGATCACTTTACCAATTAAATGACACAAATGAGTTAAAACTGGCAACTCAAGTTTTTGACTAAAACATTAAAAAATATCTAAAATTAAAAAATATTGCATCTGAGGCCAGCCCTGTGGCCGAATGGTTAAGTTCACATGCTCCACTTTGGCAGCCAAGGTTTCGCATGTTTGGACACTGGGTGTGGACACGGCACTGCGCATCAGACCATGCTGCCACGCTGAGGTGGTATCCCACACAGCAGAACTAGAAGGACCTACAATCAGAATATACAACTACGTACTGGGGGGCTTTGGGGAGAAGAAGAAGAAGAAGAAGAAGAAGAAAAGATTGGCAACAGATGTTAGCTCAAGGCCAATCTTTAAAAAAAAAAAAACTACTGGAAAGAGAATCTCTCTTTAAAGAAAATAATATTGTATCATATTGGCAAAAGTGTACTAAGGTAAGAATATTTCAGTCTTACTCACCTTTCCTAATTATATAGATCAAGTTACAGAAGGTGCCTCTAAGTTAAAGAGTAACAGGCATAATTAACAGTCACTTAGGAAAGCCTTTTTTGGTATAGGTTCCAGAAACCGGGAAAATGAAGGACTAATGACCAGGGCAGTCAAGTCCTTTTGAAAGTCAGTTGGTTTCTAATACTTTCAGAAATAAATTGAAGGAGAACCTAGTCAAACTGTCAGATGATAGAACCTTAACAAATAATTTTTGTGATTTTTGGCATGGACCCTAGAAGACCTTTTAAAAAATTGAGTGACAACGAATGACCTCTTCTCAGTTTCACCCACAGATTATTACTATAACCACACCCCCCCAAACTGAACAGAGTTAAAGCTGAAAGTTGTTCTCACTACTTTCAACTGTGAGATTTTCTTTTTAAATGTACAGAGTTGATGCTGAGAACTGTCTCATGCTAGCAGTAAATAATACTCATCCATGAGTACATGAACATTGGAGAAATAAATGCCCCTTCTTACTCAGTAAGAGATAGACTTCTAATAAAATTTTCTGTTTTTCCTGATTTATAACATTTATATTGTGATCTATTTTTTTTTTTTTTTTTTGAGGAAGATTAGCCCTGAGCTAACATCTGCTGCCAATCCTCCTCTTTTTGCTGAGGAAGACTGGCCCTGAGCTAACATCCGCGCCCATCTTCCTCCACTTTATATGTGGGACACCCACCAAGCAGTGCCATGTCGGCACCTGGGATCCGAACCGGTGAACCCTGGGCCGCCAAAGCAGAACATGCACCCTTAACTGCTGCACCACGGGGCCAGCCCCATATATTGTGATCTATTATGCACTAATCATGACTGTAACAATATATCAATTCAGATATTTTTAACATATATCATGCAAGATTAAATTCCCACTAAGTCCAGAAATTTGACTACGTCCTTAACCCACCTTTCTAGCTTTAGAAACTATTACATGTGCATGTGAACTGCAACAACCCTACTGGAACATAATTTTTAAATATCTATCTCTGGAGCCTTAAAAACACTTAGGGCCTTTCAGTCAGTTACTCCACTATCATCCTTTGTAAATAATATGAAATCGAGAAAAAGCCTTATGCATAATCCATTCATGTGTTACATACATTACAGAAAACCTGAAACAGCCAATATATCCCAAAAGAGGGACATGGTTTGTTATATTACAAAAAATATATACAAGAGACATATTTGCATCACTAAATGGATATTTATCAAGAGTTTATAGTAAGGTAGGAAGACGCCTATGTTATAATACCTAGGATATAGAAATATATCAGGATATAGAAATGTACGTACCATCTTAACAGTTGAGGAAAAATGTCTACTACAATAAGCTTAAAAAAATAAAGTACTCCAAAATGCTGACATTGATTTCACAAGGTGATGGCATCAAGGACAATTTCTTTTCTTTTTAAAGACTGGCACCTGTGCTAACATCTGTTGCCAATCTTTTTTTTAAATTCTTCTCCCCAAAGCCCCCCCAGGTACATAGTTGTATATTCTGGTTGTGAGTGCCTCTGGTTGTGCGTTTTTCTTCTTTATACTTTTCTGTATTTTCCAGTTTCCTAAAGTGAGTATTGCATAACTTACAATTAGGAGAATTAATGGAAGAATTTCTTTAAAAAGAATCTTCAATAATGTATCGTTTGTTAAAGCAGCAGCAGCAGTTATTGGCTAAGCCATCAAAAATGCATTTTTCACATTATGTTTTTCCATCAGTCCTCCTAGTCTACTGCATAATGTGAATTTGCTGTATCATTTGACACTATTCAATTCCCTCAAGACGACAAGAAAAGCAAATAAAATGGATGAAACGCATGCATAAGCAATGTAGGACATAGTGTGTTAGCAAGTGGCTGGTGAGCCATAGGAGAAACTCATAGTATGTGGTCAGTACAGATAATGATTAAGCAAGGGCCTTGTGAGGCATGGGCAGAATTCATAGCATGTGCTAAATACTGACAGTAAGTTAGAAGCCTGTAATGCTAAAAACAGATAGAAAATGGAATACAGATGGCAGGAATGTAAAAGTTACTCAAAGCTAGAAAAGGAGAGACAGACCAAGTCATGAGCCTGCTGCCTGTGGGTTGACAGCTGGGTCACCTTGAAACTGTTACATGGATATGCAGACTGCAACAACCCTATTGGAAGGTAATTTTTAAATATCTCTAGAGTCTTGACATCCTTTGGTGACATCCACTGTGTCCTCACTCTGGCTCCACATATGCTTTGCCCAAGAAGTGCGATTAGAAACACAGCTGTTTAGCAGCTAATCATAGCTCTTAGCAAGCTACAGCTATGGGCTAGCCATCCTTGCCCCATGCTTCTCCCATAGAACATGGTTGTGTCAATGGCCCCAGGTACCTTCAGCCTATGGGTCCCCTTGCTCAAACCAACTCTAGCCATCAAAGGGAAGGCTGCCATGGCAGAGAGATGGCACACATCAACTTTACTAGCCCAGGATTCAGGCAGTGTGGTCCTACCTGCTGATACCCTCCCCCAACCATGTTAACCTACCCCATCATTTCCCCTTGTTTGTATTTTAAATTGATTTCACAAACTGTGGGGTTCCAGCATCTTAATTTGGCCTGTGAGCCTTTCTGTTTTGTGGCTTCTGGAATACGTTGCCTGGTAGGTACTTACATCAGGGTCCTTCCCTACACAACATATGGAAGGAGAAATGTTCTCTATTCCAGTCTCAAGAATGATACTCGAGACAGACTCCATTTGGGGATTTGATATGAACTCACACAGTGAACCTATTAGCAGACAGAAACCAAGACTGGACCTAAATCAGGAATGAATAAATAGTTTGCGCAGCACAATCTTTTACAAACTTAGGAGAACTGAACAAGGTAGAAAAGGAGTTTGGAGTATGGAGGGTAGAGCATTGTGGGAAGAGGCTCTGTCTGCAGAAGGGTTTGTTGGTAAACCATGAGACTGTTCCATTTGAGATGGCTTGCGGAGGAGGCAGTTGTCAATCTATTCTATAGCAGCAAGCTCTCTGGTCCTCGGACAAACTCTAGAAGATAAGGATTAAAATTCTTCTTGTTGTAAATACATCACTGATCAACTGAATACTTTATGAGAAACAATTCTCAATCCACAGCTCCCCCATACCACTGTATTTCACTGTCATTATTCTTTTGAAAATCCCTCAAGCTTATCAGGATCTAGTAGCACAATGAAGAAACACATTCACCCTCCCTTTCCTACTGTGACCATGCCTGTGTGACGGCAATGTCAGAGCAAAGAGCATTTATCTGCTTTGAATCCACTCAGCAAGCCTCCCTCTCTCCCCAGATTAACTCTGAAGTATTGAGTATCTACCACAGTTAATAATCTTCCCCGTTAGAAAGCAACAATACACAAAAAAGCTCCAAGGTTCAAGATGTGTTGCAGGTCTGCTATTATATTCTGTGTAAAGGGCACCCTGAACAACAAGGTGGCCCTGAGATTTTGTGGGATGTATCTGCTTAAAGCCTGGTTAATTGCTTAAAGAGTCTTAGTCACTTCCTTTGATTAGCATGCATATGTTTCTCCCGAGTGGAGCTCACACACTCTTTATGACACGGCCAGCTCTCTAACACAACCTCCATGCTCCCCAGGCGTAGCTTCTGTAAAGTGGAGCAAGATCTTAGAGAACTTAAAACACAAGCAAAGCAACCTGAAGGCGAGATCCTTCTGGATTTTAATGATGTTCCAATGAGCTTTTGTAACTGTCTCGTATTCTGCTGTTAACAGTGTGATCTGTGGACCAGCAGTATCGCCATCACTGAGAGCTAATCAGCAAGGCAGGATGTGAGGCCCCGCTCAGACCTGCAGAATCAGAATCCGCCTTGTGACCCCATCACTGGGTGGTTCATATGCACGTTAAAATCTGAGCAGTGCCCATCCAGCCAAACCTATTTCAGTAGCCATTTTTAAAGAAATCCACTCTTTCCTTCTGTCCTCATATTTTATAGGTTATGTCCCATTTAAGCAAATTATGTATTTAAAAAAGTAAGTATAACTGGCATAAACAAGTTTGGGAGAACACCCCCTGACTTTTGGAAGCATTCAACTCAACCAACGAGGACAAAAGCGAGTGAGAGCTCCTCCCGCTCCAGCATCACTCAGGATGTCTCACAGAGGAGAGGGCGCTGCTGCTGCCCCAATGGGTAGTTTAAATGTAGCTGTTTAAAAGGACAGTGCTGCCATAGAAATTAATATTCATTGATGACCTTTTGTGAATTGTTTTTAACCTTAACGACAACACCAAAGGAGGGCATTTGAGGTGGGCACTGTGTTTTCGCCAAATAACTCCATTTCTACCACTCCCAGGCACCTGCCGGATGGCCCTTTCTGGCCGGCCCCTGGCATAGGGGCAGGAGGCTCGCCTGGCCAATGAGTTGGAAGCGAGAGTAACGAGTGTCATTTCCAGCCAGAACATCTAATTTTTATTGTGAGCCTCCCCAGAGCACTCTTTCCCTTTGGCCCAGAGACCAGCAACGTCAGAGGTACTCAGCCAGCAAGGAAACACCACTGACATTTAGAGCTCCTGGGATTCTGGGGTTGGTTGCAAGAGAACATAGTCTATTCTGTCTGAGACAGTCGTCATACTCTGAGTATATAGTTAACCGCAGTTTGGCTCCTGTGATGGTAAATTTTATCTCTCAACTTGGCTGGGCAAAGGAAGGCCCAGGTTGCTGGTGAAGCGTTATTTCTAGGTGTGTCTGTAGAAGTGTTCCTGGAGGCGATTAGCATTTGAATCAGCAGACTGAGTAAAGACAACCAATGCGGGAGGGCAACAGCCAGTCCACTGGGGGCCCAATAGAACAAAAAGGCGGAGGAAGGGCAAATTCTTGCTCTCTCTTCTCGATCTGGGACATCCATCTTCTCCTGCCCTCAGACATCGGAGCTCCTGGTTCTCAGGCCCTCAGACTCAGACTCAGACACCACTGGCTTTCCTGGGTGTCCAGCTTGTAAGTGGCAGACTGTGGGACTTCTCAGCCTCCAAAACCGTGTGAGCCAATTCCCATAATGTGTCCTCTTATGCATAGCTATTTACAGGATATCCTATTGGTTCGGTTTCTCTGGAAAACGCTAATACAGCTACGTTGCAGAATTTAGATGATAAAAGGTGTGAAACATGGCAAATAATAAATCTTCAATGACTCAAATGAGTGCTCCACAAAGGGAGAGTCTTTACTGGCCTACAAAAATTTTTAATCCGTAGATCTCCAGGATTAAATACCGGTGAAATCTGGGGTGGGGGAAAGTGGGGGTGAGGGGAGAACCTCCCTTCAAGGAAATATTACTTTCCTTAAAAAGATTCCAAGGGTAGCTGCAGAGATGGGGAAAGGAATAAATCTTCAAATTCTACTGTTTATAGTGTGGACTATGCTTCCCATGCTTACTGCCTGTAATTATACAAACAATCTCAAAGTCAAATACAATAAAATGTAGATAATAAAATAAAAATAATTAAAAATGTGAAAATAAGAACATGCGCAAAACAAAAAATAAGGGATTAAGAAGTTAAAGGGAGGAAGAACCCAACAAAAAGAATGCTTAATACGTAAGGTAAAATAAAATTTAAGGCATTGAATGCTACGTTTGAGGAATTAACTTTAACACACCTCAGTACAGACAGTGTGCTTGAGTTTAACCTGTAACCTGGGGTGGGTAGTTAACAAGTGAAGTCATGGCTCCCCAGTCAACAGACACAGTTAGTTAGCACTGGGAGGGCTGTAATGAATAGTCCTCAGATTGTCACCGTCCTTCAGGGCTCCCAATCTAAATCTGCATCAGAGAGGTCATTAATTAGCCTATGGGATTTGGAAATAACGTTTCACTGACCAGAAGTATTGTTCCAGCACCTCCAACCTGGTTTGAATGAGGATGAAGCATCCTGGGAGCCAGGAAAACAAACCCCTTTGGAAAGACATTCAGTCCTACGCCCACAGAACATTCTCTCACCTGATCCCACCACAAGGTTAGCTGATCCTGTCATCAGGATATTCGTTACGTTTGTGCCAGAATTCGTCTTTCCTGCAAGGTGTGTGCTAGAGTGCCGAGAGGGCAGTGGGTGGTCTTCAGTGAGTCTGCACACGGGACATACAACTGTTTGTGCCTCTGCCTGCTTGCTAATGTATATTTGCGCTTGTGGCCAAATTCAGTCTGAGACTTGCTTTTGTCATAACATATCACTCTTCAGTGTGGCTGTGGAGATACAAAGCTCCCACTCACCTCTAAATGTCAGAGGTTACCCACAATTATCAAAAGATCTGCCAATTATCAAAAGAAGCTGTCTGGTCAAATTCAGTCAGTTTGCAGCAGCTAAAATATAAAACAGTAGAAAGTTTCAAATCAAGAAGATAGACTAATAGAGACAAGCAAGGAAAGCATTAAGGAGTTAGGTAAATCAAGTTATTGCAAGATTATCACAGTTAAAATAGAAAAGCAAATGAGAACGCAAAATTCAATCACGTAAAATCAATAAATGTTTCAGACAAACAACATTAAGAATATTAGTGATAAAAGTCATAAGACTCTAGAATGAATGAAAGGTAATGATGTCCATAAGAACAAAATATAGACAATGTAATAAGCTACTAAAAAGTAAAATAAAAATCCTAAAATTTGAAAGCATAAATTAGGATGACAAAATGAGCTAAAGCTACATAAAATTGTGCTAAGTAGTGGTTCAAAATATGTCCACGAATTCTTTGACTCTACCTTCAAAAGGAGAGATCTAATTTCCCTCCACTTGAGTGGGCTGAATGCAATGACTCAGTTCTAATGAAAAGAATAAAGCCGAAGTGATAGTGGGTGACTTCTGAGATTTATAGGAAAGCTTTGGTGGTCCCCCGCCTGCTGTGTCTTCGACCACTCACTCTGGCAGAAGCAGTCGCCATATTGTGAGGGCACTCAAGCGGCCCTGTGGAGATGTCCACATGGCAAGGGAAAGAGCCATGCGATGAGTCATCCTAGAAGCCGATGCTTCAGTCAGACCTTCAGATACTGTAGTGTTGGCTGACATCTCACTGCACCCTCCTGAGAGACTGAGCCAGCTTAGAAAGGAGTCAAATAAGGTGTATTCTAATGGGGCCTTCTCATTCGAGTTAGAGGGGATCTCAAAGCATGAAATTCCCGGAGAAGCTCTCTGAGCATCTTACTCTTGATCTTTGAGCAGGAAAGCCATGACTCCCATCCCTTATCCAGAATATACCACTTAGAGCAGGCCTATCTCCCGAAAACATGTCTAACGACCCTGACATCCATGGCCTAACCCGTACGCCATTCTGGCTTGCTGGAGCCAGCTCATCCTGGCTTGTGAGAGAAGACTGTTAAATTTTCAGGAATTTTGCATGCCAGTTGTTAACTAAAACCATGAAATTATTATTAAAAATTAAATTTAAGCTTAAAGTTAAATCAATTATATTA
This sequence comes from Equus quagga, assembly GCF_021613505.1. Lineage (NCBI taxonomy): Eukaryota > Metazoa > Chordata > Mammalia > Perissodactyla > Equidae > Equus > Equus quagga. The sequence goes on along the minus strand of NC_060274.1, from coordinate 39,795,237 downwards.
AAGAAAAAGGGAACAAATACTGAAACTCATCACACCCTAATTATTTTACTACGTTACGCTATTATCTGTGCTTTCGAGGTGATTTGTGTGTGTTGAATCTATACGATGGAAATACTGCATAGTGGTCTGAAGCAGGGCATCTCTTCCCAAAGGCTGGTTCAGTGGACATCACATTGGCAGCTGGAAATCAGCTGTGGCGGGAGTATTTACACCCTGGGAACTGGTCAATACAAGTCAGGTCTTGATTCACTGTTTTTTTTTAATTGTCTGTTCTTTAGAAAGTGATGCAGAAAATGTTAATAATGCAGATTAAACTTAAAACTGTGTCATTTCTCTACCTGTTACATTTGAAATAGCACAAAACTTTGAGGAAATATTCTTCCAGTATTCCAAAAATTTTATCCAATTCATCATGGAAGAATGAGTGACGTTCTGAGATATGTCTTCATCATTTCACTTTTGTCTTACCAGTTAAGGTAAACGAAAATATCAAACAACAGTCAATTTGAATTGCACTCATCTGTCAGTTGCAACCATAGGTTGAGTATGGATAAAAATTTGGCAAAAATCAACCTAACATTTTATGAAAATCAACTGAGTTTATGGAATTTACAATAAAGAAGACTGTATATTTTTATTGTTACTCGTAAACTGTGTGCTACACGTCCTTTATATCCGTAAAATTTTTATTAAATGTGTATATTACGTACATATACTTCATTTTCTAAAAATAGCCAGTTTTTAAACATTTACCAGCATACCACTGACACTAACTCATGCTGACTATAGTAGGTACATTATTTTTATTAACAATAAGCCAACGTTGTACACGGTGGGGACTGTGCTGAGGGGCAGGGATGCTCCGGCCTCTACTTGAGGGCAGGAGCAAGAGCGCTCAGAACACGGCAGGGGAACCAGGTATCTATTCTCCAGCCTGACACCACCTACCAGATCGACAGGATGCAGGGGATGGTGGCAGAAGCTGGCAGAGCTGTTTTCCCAGGGAAAGGTTTAGGAGATGAATGTTACTGCGACCTCAACTGTAAACTAAATAGTAAGGCCAAGTGCAAATGACAGGTGAGCACCTGCACACAAAGGCTCTCTTATACCCTTGGCTCCCACAACCCAGCGCCGACCCTCAGAGGGCGCTGAGCCTAGGAGACGCTCGATAAATCAGCAGTGAAAACCCGCATGAAAATAAAGATGTACTGAGAACTGCCCTCTCACTTGATAACTGTATACAACTGACAAGGGTTTTATGCGTGCACTGAAAGGATGCCTGGGGAGGTACCCTTGCAAGTTACAGCCAAAGTTGCACTTAAATCACTGAAAATAGAGAAAAAAAAAAAGAATAGACTCAGTGCAAAGGAGCCTGAGTTGATTTGGATACTGGAAATCGTCGGGTTCTTTGAATTGCCTCTAACCATTAGAGAGGGTGGGAACCAGAAGGCTCCTCCTACACGAGCTTGTCCCAGGAGGTGCCGTGCAGTGACCGCAAAGCTCCGCCTGAAGTCAACACTCATTACCCAGAGGCTTAAACAGTCACACAACCCGTGTCCTTTTAGGCATTGCAAAGAGCAGCCTGCATAAAAGTTAACGTTAAGGCAAGTGTAGCAACGCCGCTGAAGGCCAGTGTAGGTACGAGATCCTCCAGCAATTTGCGGGCCAGAGGACCAGAGCGCCAGACCTACGGTTGCTGGCCACGGCTGATTATTTTACCCTCTGCAGACAAGGCAAAGGGGCCTGGACAACCTTCCTGGCCAAACTGAACCTTTACTCGTTCCAACAATGAAAAACCATTTCTAACAGCCCTTGTGCTAATTAATGAACCTTTTAGGATTGACTGGAATCGCGACAAGTAAAGCTCAGCCACGCTCTGGGGAATGCACTCCTGGTTAGTTCCTTTACACACCCCTCAGATAGGGGCTCCTGATAAGGAAAATCTGGATGTTCTGTAACTCCCCCTAGGTATAAATAAGGTAGTCACAATCTAGGCTACCATATTTAATACAGACAATATACAATACTAAATCTATTAAAAACACACTTCTTTGAATTCAGCTGTTCTTAAAACTAGAAGTATATATAACCTTTGCATTTGGATATTTTTGATCTCCCAGGAAAAAAAAAAAGCATGTATAAAATCTCCCAAGCAAGCACTGGTATTCACTGTAGTGGGAGAACATAACCACCCGAAAGGGTTCAGGTCCCAACAAAATTAAAAGACTTCAATTTCACCACCACACTCTGGCTCTTAAACACCAGGAACTTCTATTGCAGCCAGTAAAACTCAAGCTGCGCTTGGCATTAACATTGCGCTGGGAGTCCTAAGACTGGGGAGGGAGAGCATCATATTGCAATCTCCTTTGCTCTCCGTAGACTTCAGCTTCACCTTGAATGTTGCACAAATAATACAGCCCGATTCAAACTGGATCCCATGGGTGGAGCTGTCAGCCACTCTCCCCAGCATCCTAGGATGGCTATTTTCCATTCATTATTTCCTGTGGAAAGCAAGAATCTCTTTCCAGTGTCAACAACTTTGATGGTTTCTCACTGCAGGAGAAGAGGGGATGATTATTCTGGAGAAAATGCTTTCTTTTTTCCTGGTGATACTTGTGAAGGGCCTGGCACTTCCAAGAAAGTGGTTGGTCTTCTCCAAGCCCTTATCCTCTGGACAGTATTATGTGCAGGGTTTCATCAATTCAACTCAGGTATTATCCTCTATAAGGAAGATATTTTCAGGAAGAGTTCTGAAAATGCTACGTTTGCAACTGAGCTTTCTATGTCATCAAGCCTTCTTTAATTTAAAGCAGGTACAATGAAAAGGGCTTCATAAGACTTAAAAGCCAGAGTGGGCCAGGGCGGGGCTGGGGGCATCAGAGCAGCAGTTCAAAGCATGAACTCCCTCCGTTGCACAGCCTCTAACTGTGCGACCTTGGGCACGTCGTCTTTACCCGCGTAAGCCTCCATGTCCTCACCTTTAAACTGGAGGTGTAAGAGAACCCGTGTTAAAGGGCTGTTGCAAGGATCAGATGAGATGGAGCATCACATAGTGACTATGGCAAAATAAACAGCAAATAGCTCAATAAATGTAAGCTATTATATAAGCAGATGCTTGGTAGAAAGCTGTCTGGAGGCCAAATATCATTTGACATTTGACCATTTCTTCCACCTTACAAAGTCCTTTGTTTCATCCAGTAAATTCCTGGGCAACGTGGAAGACATCTTATACTAAATTCGCTCTGTTACGAATGGCTTTAAAACCAAGTTCTAACTGAGCACTTTCTACATGCAAGAATGCTGTTGGCTGGCTCCATGGGGATAACCAGACAGGAATCCTGCCCACAGGGAGCAGGGCAGATAAGACAGGTACATAAAAGTCACACCAAGCAGGGAAGGATAAATGCCAAAGAAAGATAAAATAAAATGTTACCAGTATTCAGAAGGAGAGAGTGCCTCCTGCAGGGAAGTCATGGGAAGATCTGAGAAGACTTCAAGGAGGGGATGGATAGGTGTGGGACTTGTAGAGAGGGAGAAAGCAGAGAGACAGGAGGAAAGGAGCACGCATTTGAGCTCTTCCCCGTGTGCCAGACACTGTATGTGCGTCCTGACTCATTTAATCCTGCCAAAGACTCACTGAAGCAGGTGCAAGTCTTCTCATGTTACTAAGGATGAAATGGAGGCTCAGAGTGATTAAGACACTTGCCTAGAGTCACACAGCTGACAAATGGTAGAGCCAGGGCTGGAGCTCAGGTTTGTCAGATTCTGCAGCCTTCCTTAACCACAATACATGCGGGATGGAATGGTGAGTGGCTCACTTGGGCTGGAAGACAAAGCACAGGGAGGATGACTGGGGTGGATATCCTGAGAAACTTGGTTAGACACCAACCCAGCTCAGACTGTTTCTTGGATCAGGCTAAAAAGTCAGTAGGTAGTGGGGAGCACATGAAATCTTTGAATGAGGGGTAACATGACCAAAACTGAGTACTGGTAGAATAACTGTGGAAGTCCTCGTTACCTGTTGACTAGAGAGGAGGTGCTGGGGTTTGGTTCTGCAAAGTTCTCCTGGCCATTAAGCCTCTCTGAGCATCAGTTCCCACAGAAACAGAGCAACTCAATTCCCAAATCTGTAAGAGAGTAGTATTAACTCCTTCAGAGTCCAAGCGTTCTATTTTCTAGAGTAGTTCCAAATATTTTGACTGTAATGGAAAAAATGTTCATATGTGAATCACAAAAATATATGCACACAATTTCAGGAAATTTCTGACCCTGAAACTCTTGTGAAATGAGTGAGAGAAACATCAACAAAATTGGAGTCAAGAATGCCTGCAGGGGGAGCTCTCACGCCCTATCACACATCTTCAATCACTCCAAAAGAGAAGAGACTTTGCTCCCACATCTGACAGGAAATACAACTACTTTATTACAGAAGGAAGAGTCTCTCCCCGCCTGGCAACAGCCCAGCCAATGACAAATGTCACAGCTCAGCCAATGAGAAGCTGTTCCCACCCTGAACTGTTACTTTCCTCCAGTGGACTTTTGTTCAGAACAGCCCCTCTCTACTCTCCCTTTTTTGCTCTATAAAAGCAAGCCCCTTCCTTTGTCTCTCAGGATTTGCCTATGGTCTGCCAAAGCATGCACATCCCGAAATTCAAATGTTTAGCTGTTTCCAAATAAACTTGTTTTGAGGGCAAAATAACTGGCAAATTTGCTTTTTAACTTGGCATATATGGTGTCAGATGGAGGAGGCAATCCCCAAGGGATGGCAACCCCTAGAATCAAGCGGGGAACTCTCACGGGGCCCCTTGCACTCAGCACTTCCCTGAGTCGCCCCCTATCTTCAGTTTGGTGAGTCTCCTCTCAGATTCTGAGTTTTGCTCTCCTTGTGTTCTGAGCTCTCCAACTTTATTCGGGATGGAGAGAGGCTTCGTCCTCTCAGGGGAGGGACTTTTTCCCAGTTCAAGGCTCCGCCCTTGGGTTCAAGGCTTCATCCTTAGTGAGTACTCAGTTATTTCCTGAAGTAGTAGCACAGGACCTTTTGGGGCTTGGGGTTGCTGAGAATCCAGAAGTTTTCCTTTGTTTTTCAGATTCCTTTAGGAGTCGGGACTGGGAATCCAGCAACTTTCTTTTGGTTTTAGGTTCCTTTGGGGATCAGGGGTGGAACTCTAGCAACTTTATTGGGTTTTCAGAGGAAATTCCAGAAATGGGATCCCAGTCATCTAAATGTTCTGATGGAAACCCCTCCTTCAGGGACCCTGGCAGGGTTTACATTTAAGAACTCTGGGCCCCCGACATGTACGTTTTTAACTATGTGGGCTAAACTGACCATCAGTAGTCCAGAATTACAATGGCCATTATGGGGAACTTTCGATCTCCCCAAACTCACTTTTCTTAAAACCAAATTGGAAGACTGCAGCTCCAAAATTAAGCAAAAGGAAGAGCATGTCTATTTTCCTTGGTACCTGGAGGCTTCCGGACATGCACAAAGCTCTAAGATTGCCTCCACTACAAGATACCAAGTCCAAATTAGCTGAAACAACTAAAAACTGAGGGAGAGCAATATGGCTTCTGAAGCCTCACGATCTCCTCCTCCTTCTTTGTCTCAGGTCCCATCTTGTTTGTCTCCCCAGATTCCTTTGTCTCAGACTCCACCCCAGCAGCCATCTTATCCTCAGGCTCTGCTCCTGACACCATCTTCCTCTTTTCCCCTCTGTGAAAATCCGCCCCTTTAAAATCAGACCCTCTGAGGATTCAAGTACTAAACACTCTAATTACTATTTCTAAGTTAACTGGAGTAAATAAACAACTAGAAGGAAATTTTAAATAGCAATTACCCTAGACTTTTGACCAAAGACAAAATGACTCCAAAAACTAGCTCTAAAAGATCCTTTTACCATGCAAAAAAAAAAAAAAAAAAAAATCTTTAGCAGAAAAATTTTCACTGTCTGAGCAAGTAAACTTAACTTAGCACATCTGCCAGAAACACAATTTGGATCCAACTATTCTTTTGCATTTTATAACTGAGACATGGCTAAAATTTTTTAGATGAAAGCTATGAGATCTCTGTCTGTGCCTGTCTGTCTATGTGTCTACAAATGTATGTTAGACAGATGTGATATTTTTCTACCTCCGGATGGTATTGATAAAACCAGTTTTTAAAAGAGCACTATTTAATTGGTGAAATTAAGTGCTTATAAATTAAGTATCCTTAAATCTCAGACATATAGAAACTAACCCAAATACCTTTCACATTAGTAAATAAAAGCTAGCTTAAGGTTGTTGGTCTAATTGAAATATGCATGTATTCAGAGTTATCAACACTAAATATAAGGTAGACATGCAATTTTCATTCTACCTGGGTTCATTAAACTCATGTTATTTCTGTTACAAAATTTTCCAGCAAGAAAGTAACTTAAGAGGATAGTTAGCTTTTTAATGTCTAATCCAAGCATAATTGTTAAAAGCAAGTAATTTAAACAAATTAAATAAAATCAAAGTTTATACTACATTGAACTAAATAGTGGATGGTCATTGAACATCTAAATCATTTCCAAATAAGATGAACATTAATTACCAAATGTAGGTTTATCTACTTTTGGCTTTCTATTGCGAAAGAACTAAAGATAAATTTGAGTCTGTCAGTAACCAGGTCTTGTGCAACATTGAAAGTGAAACATTATAAATTTGCCAGTCCATAATTGCTTAGTTTTCACTAGGAATTAAAGATTCTAAGGGTTAAGAATTCTAATATATGTAACTAAAGCTATTAGAAATAAAAAGGGGAAAATCTCCATATGCCAGGAAAGTAGGATATGTATTTTGGTAAAAAAAGGTATGAGGAATGAAAATGCCTTTTGTTGGGCTATTGGTCTGCTTTTGATGACAGATTGTGAAAGCTTCTTTACCTTTCAAGCAATATTTCTTGATAACAGGAATTTTGTGTTTTATTAAAATAACTTCCTGTGTTGTTTTTATCAGGTCTTTCATTACTTAAGAGAACTGAGTCTTCTTAGTACTAAAGGAGTTAAGTTTTGCTCACAACCACATAACCTTTTCTATTTGCCTTTGAAACCTTTTATTATGTTAGTCAGATAAATATTTAAATATTATTTCATAATCATCTGTGATTCTTTTTGGTAATATCCAAAACTTGATATTTTTGACAAGCTTCCAAAAATATTCAAATTGTAAATGAAGTCTTTTCAATCTGGATGTAACTTTGGGATTTTCCAGAGGGCACCTGGAACATCTCAAAAGATTTGTTCTCTCTCCTTATAAAAAGAGAGATAATATACTAATTAGGCTATTTGGTATGTCAAATTACATGAGAAGCACGGTTGGATAAATGATGATAGGGGCCAGCCCTGTGGCCAAGTGGTTAGGTTCACACACTCCACTTCAGTGGCTGGGGTTCACCAGTTCGGATCCTGGGTGCAGACCTATGCACTGCTCATCAAGCCATCCTGTGGCAGCATCCCACGTAGAAGAACTAGAATGACCTACAACTAGGATATACAACTACGTACTGAGGCTTTGGGGAGAAAAAGAAAGAAATCAACAAATGATGATAAACCTTTTTAGATGATATTGTATAGATGAATGTTACTAAAAAGTGTTGTGGAAATTGTATAAAATTCCTAAAAATCTGCTATGTCCTAATGTAACGTTATCACCTATAATTCTAGCTACTACCTAAAAACGTATGTCACAAAAATACCTAAATTTCCTCATCAACTGCATTATAATGAACCTTCACCTGATCCTTACACATTGCCTTTTTGTTTTACTTTGATGCTTTTACAAATATGTTTCATGTTCAAAGAGAATCACGGAGAAGACTTTGACAAATACTCTGGAATATAGGTTTTTGATAACTTTGAGATCACAACACTGAACTGGGTAAAAATGGAAAACTCACTGCCTTAATGTTTTGTTTTCCAGATGTAAGGGACCCTTTTTTCTTCTACCCTTTAAGCTATCTGTTTCTTACTGCAATTTGGTAAAGTGTATCTTCACGACAAAGGTTGAAACCTTTATCTTTTTCTCCCTACCTGATCCCTCCAGAATTTAGAAACCCTTTAAGTATTCTTTTCAGGACAATATATGTATTTTCATAAATTCAATGAAAATATGTTCTCCTTATAACAGGACATAGCTGGAAATACTGGCTAATATTACCAAGGCTTTGACTGGATTATCATATTCAAGAGAGAGGTACATAGACTCAGATATGACAAGATGGTTTTAAGGAACTGCTTGGAAAAATCAACCTATTACCTTTCTTATAAGGTTCCAGCAAAGAAATCTTAAAAAAAAAAAAAAAAAAAAGAGCTCATACAATCAATCACTATTCTTGCTGCTTTTACATAAATAATCAGGCCAAGCTTAATACAAACAAATCAGTTTTACCATGATTATCTTTATAAAAATGGGGGTAATTGTAGGGAGAGAAATTAGTTTATACTTTTTGTAGATATTAAGTTCTAATCCTATTAACTGTCTTTAAGGTTTTGTTATATGCCTGTAGGCTGGACTGGATCCTAAATTCTTCTAGCTTCCTTAAGTGTCTGGCTACGACTCTCTAAACCAATATTTCCAATTTTTACCACCCTCGAAATATCCTTAGAAGGGACTATACCATGTCCATCTCACTACCCAGAGGGCAGTCAAACTTCAGAGACTCAAGCCTTGGGTACGCATCTCGCAGCTCAAAAAGGCTCCATCTGACATCTGATTCTGTACAAATGCTTCGGACCTCCAATTCAAATTGACTAGGAAGAGAGGCACCCAACATCTGAGGCAGAAGCTTTCTCAAGATGACTGAACCAGGCCTGTGTACTCTTCTCTCACTGTTCCTTCTTTATTTTCTCCTTCTCTTTACTGGAAAAACAATGGTCTTGCCCACATTTCCCAGTCCCTTGCAAAAGGGAGAAAGCTCTCTGATTGCTGGATTTGCCATCAGAAACCTCGGTCTGTCTCAGGCAGTAATGACCCCTTAGTTCACCCTATACGGAATTTTACTGGGATTCCAAATGCTGTTGTCTGTTTGAATTGTTCTGCAGGCCAACCTATAGAGTCAGGATACTAAGTCCACCTTAACTTGTCCCTTGCTTTAATTTAACCCAAGCTTGGGAGGGGAAAACAAGATCTTTTGAGTATTTGTGTGAAAAATTTTGTGGCACCATCAACGTAAGTCAAATCGTTTGAATATTTCTTAATATGTCCATGTATTTAGGGAAACTCTCAAGATGTAACAGCATAGTATCTGAGTCTTGGTTATATATTGCTAATGCCTCTATGCTGATGAACGAGTCTATAGATGACATCACTGATGTGGGAGCCTTATGTATACCACCTGGTTACATCTTCATCCGTGGCGGTTTCAGTAGTAGCCTTTATACCTGAGCAACTCATTACCTTGACAGCTGGAGAATAAAAGGACAGTGTGTCCTTATCATATTCACTCTCCTGTTCTCTCTACATAACTGATCAGAGACCTCTCATTGGTCTCTCCCATTGAATCTCCATAGCCACTCTAAATGGTAACTCCCAGGAGATGTACATGACTCTGGATTTGCCTCCACGGCAAGAGCTTTCTTCCTGTGGATCAGAGTAAATGCCAATGAACAAACGATCAGGAGTCTCTTGCTGACACTAGAAAAGTTGGCTGATTCCACAGCCAAAGCAATTTCAGTTCAGCAACAATCATTTAACTCATTGGCCAAGGTAGTTCTGGATAATTGTATAGCCCTTGATTACCTACTGGCTGAGCAAGGAGGTCTGTGCAGTGGCCACCACCTCCTGTTGCACATGGATAAATGCCTCTGGGGAGGTAGAAATCCAATTACATAAGAGTAGAGAGCAAGTACACTGGGTACAACAAATTTCACCTAACAACCCACTGTCTTTTGATTTGTTCAACTGATTACCTTCAGGTTTGGGCTCCTAGTTTAGAACCATCCTGCAAACCGAGTTTATAGTATTGTTCTTAATCTTACTTTATATACCTGTGAAGTTCTGTACTCATTGCTTGTCAAATTGCTGTAAAAATGACATGCCCAATAATGTGATGCTGGCTCAGCACTTCAGGATAATCTCCAACGCCCACAACCTCATCAAAATATAGACTTTAGATGGGAAATGCCTGTGTTCTCCCTACCAACCTTTCTTGTTACTCAAATGAGGCCTAAATGGTCTCCAACCACTATGCACTTTCTCTCCAATGTGGGACACAACAAACAGGAAAGTTTCTTCCTGGAACTGAGGGACAAAACCGTCATACACAGAGAACCTGACTCTTGATCAGCGATGCTTTCTGAGAAAGATCTTGATCAAAAGGGGAAATGTGAAATGAATAAGGGAAATCTCAACTAAATTGGAGTTGGGAAAGCCTGTAGGGGGAGCTCTCACACCCTATCATACATTGCCAATTACTCCCAACTGGAAGAGATACCGGCTTACATCTCCAACAGGAAGTACAACTACTTTGCTCCAGAAGAAAGATTTCTCTCCCTGCACAGCAGCAGCCCAGCCAAGGAGAAACACCACAGCTAAGCCAACAAGAAGCCATTGCCACCCTGAATTATTACTTTCCTCCAGTGGACTTTCATTCAGAACAGCCCCTTCCCACTCCCCCTTGTGCTCTATAAATGAAAGCCCCTTCCTTCGTCTCTCTGGATTTGTCTATGGTCCACCATAGCATGCACATCCTGAATTGCAATTCTTTGGCTATTCCTGAAAAAACTCACTTTAAGGGAAAAATAATTCGCAAATTTGCTTTTTAAGTTGACACTCTAGAGAAGTGGTTCTTAAACTTTAATGTACAGTGAAGAACTGCCAGAAGAGCTGGTTTGAAATGCAAATTTTCGGTCTCCAGCCCCCAAAATAGTAATCTAAGACATCTATGGGGGAGGCCCAGGAATCTGGCTATTAACAGGCACTGCAGGTGGCCTCTAGGTAAACTTCCAGAAACTCTCACCTAGGGGAACCCAGTCCCCAGCAGAAGAATCCCTATTCCAGAGCATCACAGACAGGTACTGAAAAATGGCCCCAAAATACAAAATTACAACTGCTTCACAGCCCCTCACTACAGCTCCATTGAATAGTTCTTCTGGCTGTAGCCTGTATCTTTCTTCTTTCTGAAAAAATATGGCATAGCAAAAACAGACATTGGACACCTCTTTCACAGTCCCCCCAACAAAGCATTTTGCCCAAAGTAGTGGACTCTAGAATTGAATCCAGCGGTACAAAAGGTCCACCATCGTTTATCAGCAATTGCCCATATTTAACATTATGCTGAGGAAAATACCATGTGGCTCCCTGAGAAGAATTATCTAAAAACTTACTCAAATGTGAACAGGCCATTAGCCACTGTGAACATTAAGAAGAAATGTGCTCCGGTGGGCAAGGAAAAATTAAACTTGAGACATAATTAGGTATTGAAAAGGGAGCAGAACTGAGAGAGTGTTAAAGAAACGTATGCTGTGAGAAGGAAGAAGTGACTAGAATATAAAAAACCACCCAGGAAAGGTCTGCATTTATCAAAGTGAGCAGTTTGTGGAAAGGAGGTTGAGTAAAATGTCACCCCAGTGCCCTCATGATTTCTTTGTTACATAAAAGGCTTCATCTTTTCCTAAAATACTTCATCTTACATCCACGGAAAAGGTCTAGCAAATATTAGTAGATTCACTCTGCTGGTCTTCAAATCAGTTACTTTTTGGCAGTGATTTGTTGCTTATAAAGATCCTTTCATCTGAAAATTAACAATCTGCATGGTGAGAGAAATCTCTACCCACTTCACTAAGAATCAACCAGCATCGCTAGAGTACTATGTTACTGAAACTCAGTCTCCAACATTCAGGGAGAAATTTTTACCTTAAAAATAATGTGAATGTTCACAATAAAATTCTCTGAATCTTCCTGTATGTTTGAAAATTTTCATCATAAAATATTGGGAAATGATATCAGGAGATAGGAGGCTAGGATGGGGACGCACGGAAGGACCTTCAGCTGTTTTAATTCTTAAGTTGTGAGATGTGTTCATTTTATTAATATGCCTCTTCACTTACATATAACGTTTATTTTTATCAAATATTATATAATAAAAATTTTAAATAGAACAAAATGAGATGATCACAGGAATTTAGTGTATTCCATTTGAGTCGCTTTCAGGGCAGAGCAAATCTCAACTATTTCAAGTCATTCTCCTTTGCTTACTATCCATGGACAGCACACAAGAGGCCTTTTGACGGCATTCCCCATGTGGAAAAGAGTTGGTTGAAGTAAAACCTCTGTGTATCCTGCAATAAGGAAACAAAATTATCTAGAGGTGTTTTTGTTATTGTGAGCTGACAATCTCGTTTCGTGAGCAAAAAAAGGTCTGAAGACTCAGAGCAAACGGAAGAAACAGGCACTTGGGGAGGGTGTGAAGTAGTGGCTGGGAGTTCCTCTCAGCTCATTCCAGCTCCTAAGCAGCAAAGACCCTGGTCCAAGGCTGGGCTGGAGAGTTATTTATAGGTCCAGGCCGACACTGGGAGAAGACTGAAGAAGCAGAGAAGGAACTGGGGTCATCTCTGAGTCACATGAACAGGAAGCTGAACAAAGACATAGTTTGGAGGGAGGAACAGGACAGGTGCAGAAGCGAAGAAAGAAAGAGCATTTGGGGAGTTGGGTGGGAGCAGGGACTGCTCTGAGACCATCTACCCATGACCCGGGAAATCCCAATTGATCAGGTTCCAGCTTCCTCATAAAGAGGCAAGGATGATGCCTCAGCTACTGGGGCTTCATCAGGTATTCGGGTACAAACCCCTTCCTCATGCGGTAGGATATTTATGCCATCTTCCCAATCTTGCCTGGAATTCCACTCATCAGGATTCACTTAAAATAACAGGCATCTAGGCGGTGGGGGATATACTGTCAGTCATCCACTCCCTGGGTAACTTTATTTAATCACATTGTTTTCTTAACACGTGGTTGGAAGCCGACATCCTCTGGAGGGCAACATACGGTCCCTGAGTTCCAAGGGAGAAACAACCCATATTGAAACTTTACATTTGACTGTTCCCAAGTAAACCAGTCCTTCCTTTCCAGAAAACAGAGAGTAAAAACCTTTCTGCCCTGCCCAGCCACGCAAAGTGCCCCTTTAACTTTCCTCTGGCTCTCCTTTAGTGTTTCCTTCTTGCAGGGCTAAGAGGAGACGGTATTTGTGTAATCCTAGAACTTAACCATCCCCTGCCTCTGCCCAGCACGCCCCCGCCCCTGGGAATAAGAAGAATGGCGTCTTTTCCATGAGTCCCCAGATTTATTGCTTTCTTCACTAGATAAGGCGCCTCCACTCCCAGCCGCACTTGCCACAGACCTGAGAACTGTTCCCAGGCGGCCCAGGTATGACTGGAACATTCTCATGATGGTCATTTACATCTGAAAGCTGAAGTTTGCTGTCTTTGTTTATTTTTTCCCCTGGAGAACCCTAGTTTCAGATTAAATTTTACAGAAGACCAAAATACATAAAATAGAGACTCAGGGCCCCTTTGGTTGTAAGAGGTAGGAGCTCTGAACTCTTCCCCTGAGCCTGAGGCTCCTGTGGATACAGTGTGAAGACCACCGCCGTGGAGGGGATCGGGGTTAGGAACCCAAAACAGTGGGTGCTCAAAGGCACAGCTAGAGATTTGACGAAGGTAAACCTACAACCCAGGTAGAGACGAAACGGGCTAGGTGTCTGTGTCCCTCCTGTGCATCTGTTCCATCCTGAGTTCAAAAGCTTCCCTTTCATCACACGCATGGCTTTCCTCAGAGCCTCTTCACGCTGTGTCCAAGGACTGGTGATAATGCAACTGAGAAAACAAAAGTATTTCCCGCCACCATCTATTCCTTTGAGCCTGTTATAATGAGGGCAGACATCTAACTGTCACGTGGGTTCCCTACAGGGATCTGTGCCAATTAAGAGGATTCTGAGTTCTTGGGGAGTGGACCAGGGTAGGAAGGGCTGAGTCCTAAGCATCTCATGTCACTTTTGACTATTTGTTTTCCTCAAACCCAAAGCATGTTTATAAAAGTGACATTGAGCGTTAAGTAACACATTACATTCGAGTACCTATAATAGTTTAATTAGTCCATAAGTATAATTTGACTCTGTGTGTATATGTGTGTTTGATGTCAAACACAGGTACATATGAAAGGATTTATGAAAAAATGCCCTAGAAATCTCTAAAGCCCAATGGTGAAAATACTAAGAGTTGTAGAGTAGTTTTTGTTTTTCACTCATAACGGACATAAATAACACTCAGGCTGTAAAAATCCTGTATCTGCTTAAATATTCAATTCATCAGAACTTAACGATCACAGCACAGAAGTAACATGAAACTAATCTCAAAAGCTGTCAGATGAAATACCGAAAAAGCATTTTACTTTTATTATCTGCAAGTGCCATCTTCCTGAAAAAGATTCCCGTAAGGCAGCTGACAACAGGAGAGGGAATAAGAAAGCCCAACCCTTCCAGGAAGATTCTACAGTAAACACTTTCCAGTCTGATAGCTTATCGTTCACAGCAATTCTTCAAAATCTCAAGGACTGTAGATTTTTCGAGGCTGTGGAAACTCTTTCCTTTTTCCTTGCGTTGTTTCTCATACATCTTAGTCCATTGCACTGAATTATTTTTTATGAGGTTGTCTTCTCCCACTAGATTATCTGCACGGAGCTCATACGCGTCCTATCCATGGGACCTGGCCAGCACACTGTGGGTTCACTGAAAGCATGATGCCTATGCTTTTAAACGTTCACTCAAACTTTGAGTAAGACCTATAGAAATAGCAGACTCACACAATAGGAAATACGACTTGAAAAATGAGATTTTTTAAAAACAACACACCAGAACTTGAACGTGTGTGTGTGTGTATGTGTGTGTTTGGCTAGTGACTTGAAGCAGCTCTACACTTAGTGGAATTACATTTCCCATCACTCAGAATAGTTCTGGAACTCCTTCATTGTAGACTCAAAATCTTCATTCCATACAAGAAAGGCAGACATGTTACTTTTTATAAACTCACTTATGTTCATTTGCTAAAAAACATTTTTTTAAATTAAAATTGAGTAAAGGAAGAATCAAATACAAAATACTTGGGTTTTCCGTGCTTGCGCTCGCCCATCTAGCCCACCACAGTGTGCCACCTGTCAGCCTTTCGTAAGTAGGCGAGAACACATAGCAAGCCATAATGGTACCACTTTCTCTAAGTTAACAGATGTGGTTTTCATTAACGTTCCCCTAGCTGCCTAAGCGCTTGCAGGAATATTCTCCTTTCCTCACTGTGTGCAAAAGAACACTTGCACCACACATGCACTGCTCCCGCCCTATCTCCCACAGAACCCACTGTCTGATTTCCTCGGGATCCAGGTACTTGCCCTACACTCACTGGCAACATGGTCAGCTGGGCCACTTTCATCTCTCACTGGCTGCTGGCATCACTCAATAGATTCTTCCCACCCCACTCTTGTTCCCCAACCTAGCCTCCAGGTGGGGATGATCCTGACTGAACTCCCGCTCTTCCTCTCTGGACAAACAATGCACATTCTCTAACACTGGCAAGGCCCTTTAATGCGCTCTTACTCTACTCCGACTTTGTTTCCAGCACTCTGATCTCTGCTGTGCCTTCTCCCTTCAGGGCCTTCTCACATGCTGTAATCATCGCGGGTGACCCTTCTTTTGGTTTAAGCTAGTCTGAGTGGGTTTCTGTTACAACCAAGAGCCCTAATGCATCTATGACTGGAAGCCAAGTGCATCCCCTGGAATGATCTTCCATCCAGGGGCTCTGATGGTGTTCAACAGACAAAACAGCCACGTCCTCTCTGTACTTGTATGGCTCTGAGCTACCCTCAATGGTCAAAATCCACCAGCCTTCCCAGGTAGAGAGTTGCCCCTACCTGGGTGTGGAGAGTGTATCTAAGATACAAAAATAAGAAAAAGCAATAAAATATCATGTTGTCAAGGAATTTATAATAGTGGTTATTTTAGGGAACAGCAAAGTACTAGCATATACTGAAGTCTATTACTTTTTCTCTTGTAAAGGGTAACTGGGCTGAGTTGAGATGCTTAAGTTCTTTTTCTAGGCTTTGCCTAGAGCAGTGGGACTCAGTGGAGGGCAGAGTGTGTCTCCCAGGGGAAATGTGTCAATGTCAGGAGACACTGTCCCAGCTCGGGAGGTGGGTAGAGGCCAGGGATGCTGTGGAACATCCTACATTACCCAGGATGGTCCCCAACAACAGGGAAGACCCAGCCCCAAATCACAGGGCTCCTCTTGAGAAACCCTGCTCTAGACTCTATATTTTCCCTCTAGACTGGTGTTTCCTTTACTTCCTGATCCCATCTCACTTATTAAAACGTGGTAGAAAGATAACAGAATTGGTAATACGAGTCTTTCTTCCCGCTGTGAAAGTAACAATGAGTAACACATGTCAGGATTCCTTGCAATTACTCAATAATGTAAAATGAGGAGGAGGCGATGATTTCTTTCTCTATTAATTTTAAATATACAAGTAACGCATGAACACATTCTCCTAGTCAAACAATTTAAACATTGCAGATAAAAGTAAAGTTGCCCTAGCAACCACCCCTTTGCCCTCAGAAGTAATCATGTCATTTTATTCTCAGTCTGATCTGTATTTTTCTAGAATAAACAAAGACAGATTCCCTGCCCTCCTTAAACTGTCATTTCACCAATCTGGTGGGAGTAAAATGATACCCTGCATTGTTTAAGTTGCATATTGTTAATTACAGGTGAAACTGAGTATCTTTTCATATGTTTATTTCCTCTGAGAATTGCCTGTTCATTTGTTTCCTTTGCTCATTTGTAACAGTGAACGAAAGTGTCCCTTATCCCTACTGACTAGTATATAAATGCTTTGACAATTAAATGCATGTGTGTTGCAGGCAGTTTCTCCCAGCTCCACCTCTTCATTTTTATTTCTCTGTTATCCTCCTTCAAACAGAAGCTTTCAATATTGATAAGTCAAATTTGCCAAGTGTTTCCCTTACAGGTATTGCTTTTTTTGTTTTATTTAAGAAGGTCTTCCCAGCTCAGTGATTTCTGAAGCTCCCGCCAACTCTAAAATTCATTCTTTCAGAATGGAAGCCTCCTACTATTCAAACACCTCCTGCAATGCATGGGGCCCAGGATACAGGACCTAAAAACCCAGCCACCCCTCACGCATCTGCATCCTGCACCTGGAGTTGCAGACTCACCAAGTCTCAAACCAAATCATCAACTTCCCTCTCGCCAAAAGCTGCTCGCCTGAGGCCCACATTAGAAGTCATTCTTGACTCCTCCCTTTCCCCATTCCTACATCTGCCACCAAGTTTTTTGGATCGTATCTTCTAACTAATACCACTTCTTGCCTCCTCTCTACACCTTGCTGCCCATTGTCCACACTCTCCTTCTAGATACACAGCTGCCTCTCAGTGACCCTCCTGCCTCCAGTCCCAACCCCCCAACCCATCTTTGCAGTGCTGCCTGAGAGCTCCATCCAAAACGTGAGTTTGATTCGTTGACTCTTCAACTCTTTCCAATCTTTCACTTGTTTCCTCTGGATAAAGGTCAAGCTCCTCAGCACAACAGAGAAGATTCTGATAGCTTTGCCACTGCCTACCTGCCCAAGGTTATCTCTGGCCACTATCCTCCTCTCTCCTCTTCTCCAGTCGCACTGTGAGCCACATGCAGGGCTCCAAACAGACCTTGCTCTCTCCCTCTTACCTTCCTCTGGCCACTCCTACCCACCCCCTCAGATGCAGCTCAGGCCTCAGTCCAGGAACCTGGGCTTCTCTGAACCCACCCTCTACCCTCCCCCTCAGCCTCAACTAAGTGCCCCTCCTAAGAGCATCCCAAGGTCATTATGTTCACCTCTACCCTAGCACACAACATACAGCTTAATTTTGTATGTTGCCTTGTGTATTTCTCTCATAGGCTGGACATACAATGGTGGTTTGAATTAATATTCCTTTCTTCAATGAACACTCATGAATATGATCTTCGTGAAATGCAAGGTGCAAGATACTGGGGGACACCATGCAAAAGTGAAACAGGTCCAGGTCCTGCCTTCAAGATGTGCACACAAAGGCCAAAAGAGAAGTATAGACCACAGGGTCTATCTTCAAAAGAAGGAGGAATAACTTTACTGGTGGGGGTGGCGGTGGGGGATCTGAGTCTGCAGGAGTGCTGGCTTTGTAGTGCGGTTGTCTGGTTCAAATCCGAGCTCCAATATTTCTTTACTAGCAAGTCACTTAAGCTCTCCAAGATCCAGTTTTTTCACCTTTAAAATGGGGTGGGGGTTGGGGGGTGATCATAATAGTACCTGTTTCTGAAGACTGTTTAAGAATAAAATGAGATAATGCCAGCAACACTCCTAGCACATTGCTAGCCATAAAGTAAAGGACAAATAAATGTTATTAGCTATTAGTACAGAAGAGAGAGTGGCATCTGAGCTAGGACTTAAATGATAGAAAACAGCTCGATGTGCAGAAAGTTTTGTGATGATTGAGGTTTGGCTTCATAACCCCTCATCTTTCTTTTTACCCTTTCCTCCCTCATTCTCTCTAAACACACATTTTCTGAAAGCTGCCTGCCACCCTGCCCTACCCATGTACTCATTCCCTCTCCTTGTAGGTGCCTCACCATAGTATCTTCCCAGGTACTTCTAGAATCTGATCATCTGAATCTCTTCCAACCTCTCCCCATCTGTAGTGGGTTGACTAGCATCCCCCCAAATTCACATGTACCTGGAACCTCAGAATGTAACCTCATTTGGAAATTAGGTCTTTGCAGATGAACTGACTAAGGCTCTTGAGATGAAACCAATCTGTGTTTAGGTTGGGTTCCAAATCCAATGACTAGTGTCCTCATCAAAGAAGAGAGGCTTTATAAAAGGAAGAAGGCCACCTGAAGACAGAGGCAGAGACTGGAGAGATGCTGCCATAAACCAACGAACGCCTGCAGCCACCAGGAGCTAGAAGACAATAAGGAAGAATTCTCCCCTAGAGCCTTCGGTGGGAGCATGGCCCAACCCACACCTTGATATGAGGCTTCTGGCCTCCAGAACTGTGAGGGAATAAATTCCTGTTGTTTTCAGCCACCAAATTTGTGGTAATTTGTTACAGCATTACCAGAACGTAATCACATGGGTTTTTTCTCAAACATCTTGCTCTGAAACGCCTCTTGCCTGCCTGGCATCTTTCAGTGGCTGCCTACAACCTCTGGGATGAAGTGCAAATCAATGGGGACTTCCTATCAGGCCACCTCTGAGATCTGCAGGTGCTCCTGTCATCACTCTTGGCGGGACATGCCCTGTGCCTGCACCACCTTTCTTGGCCCCACAGGCCAGCCAGGCACCTGGTAACTCCCACTCTTATCTAAGATCAAGAATTCAAATGAATCCCCCCACTTGATGACAAGAATGATAAAGCTCATTCACTTTAATTCCTTCTTACTCTCCAATGGGCAAAGATTCCTAGAATGCTTTCTCTTAAGTAAATAATCATCTAAATATAATAATCTATAAAATGTAATCTGAAAGGTAATATATAATCGATAAAGTGAAATTAACAGTTACTGGCATTTTTTGGCAAAGAGAAGCTTTCCTTTTAAGGTAACTAACCACCATCCTTTCTAAAAATATCAACAATATCAAAAGATTTGGCTCAGGGGTCAGCTTCTCCAGGCTGCGTTCCCTCCCCATCTCTGCCTTGCAGTTGGATTAGGGGTTTCTTCTGGAACTAGATGACCTTATATCCTGGGCAGCTTCTAGCTTAACGCTAACTATGTTAAAGTCATCTGATTGCTTGTCAATCTCCTTCACCAGACTATAGGGCCTTTGACAGCATCCCATTCTTCTTTGCGGCCCACTGACTCGACTGTGCTTGACCCACGTGGGTGCTCATAAACATTGGTTGAATAACTGAATGCATAAATGAATGAATGGGCAAGGAGTTAGAAGGGAGGTCTCCCTTGGGGACCCAAAAACCTTAACACATGCCAGTGGCTTCTGGCATGGCTTCTTCCCTCTGACATAGTTGACTGATGCACAGATCCTCTAACTTTATTTGTCTGAATATAAAGCTCAGAGTATGTTTTCTAACTGCTGGCACGACTGACTGTTAGGGAAACCATTACCAAAAATAAGTTAAATGATTCGACTGGGTTCACAATGCCTGTCTAGGGATGAAAAGCCCCAAAGAAATGCAAAAGTCTCTATATAGGATAGCCATGTCCTTTTCAAATGCACAAGAGCAAAAATAAAAAAACACTCTAATGTTCTCAAAGCAATCTAAACTCCACAGAATAAACGTCTTACACCTTTATGGATAACTTATTGAGTCGTTATTAATAACCTGTGATGAGTGAAAGAAGGCTGGCTGTCAGAAGATGCTTTATTCATTCACACACACACCTCCCTCGGAAGCCCAGTTTCTTTGACACTGTTTTCTAACCTCATGGGATATATATATATATACACACTCTCTAACATATAATTCATACATAGTGCACTGAAATTAGAAGTTTCATGTAAGTGGCTCCCAACGTGTTTTGGAAATCTCCAACTGTGGACACACGAGTATTTGAAAACGTAGGAAAAGGCAAAGAGAAACAGAATAAACATCACAAACAGTTCAGCAATGCACTGTAGTCACACTTAAAACACAGTAAAAAATGCCAATAAAAATTAAAATCCTCCATTTTCATCATTTCATTATCTTCATTATTTAGGAACTGAGAAGCCCTCAACATTAAAACTGAACTTCAAGCCAGATTAATTTAGGAATTTCTGAAAAAGTGGAAAGGTTCTGGAGCAGGCAAGCAGTCAAAAAATACCCAACACAAGTGTATTACCTGTCTCACAGAGGGGGAGGAACTGACTCGTCCTTCTGCCCTCAACCAGGACCCCTAAGACACTCCCTGATAAATGCGTTCTTACTGTGATGACCTGCGGACTGCATGACAGTTTTCTAAACAGTGCAGGAGGTGAGCGCTGTTGCACACTTGGCATCTCCTCTAATTCTCCAAAGACGACTCTGCCCCCACCCCGTGCCTCTGCCCCCGCCCACAACTGCTCCTCGTCACTCCTGGAGGCCTGAGCCCGATGCTCCGGCTCTCCTTTCTCCTCCTCCTCCACGCCAGTGACCCCACCCGACGGCGACCCCACCCCACGGCGACCCCACCCCACGGCGCCAGCACAGCGGGGAGGTGGATGCTCTGCAGGGAAGGAGGCTGCAGCCATGCGGCACAGGGGACCGGCTTGGGGACACCGAGGTGGCGCCCCCCGGGAGGCCGTGGCCCCCTCGCTCAGGTCCTCGGTGACTGTTCACAAACGTGTGTCCGCGGTTTGGCGTTCACATACATTTTATTAGCTGCTGTAATTCTTTTCGAAAGTAATTGAGGCAGAAGTAAACCGTACAAATCAACGAAAAATAATGAATGGCAATGGCGCTGCCCTTCCCCAGGCAGCCGCCCTCTCTCCTGCCCACGTGGACGAGATACCCGCGCCCACTGCTCCTCACTCCCGGCCCCAGGCCTCCCTTTCTGTCCCAAGGCCTCCCCTGAGCGTGGGCCTCAGCCACTCTCTCCATTGTCTGCCCTGTCGCTTCTCCTGGCCTGAGATCACCTGTGCGCCCTGGGCCCTAGAGCACAGTGGGCGCCCTCAGCTGGCCACCAAGGCCCAGATTTCTGTCCTTGGTTTTCTTCTCTTAGACTCCGATTCTAGCTACACTGAAGTCCTTGCTCTTCCAGGAACAGGACAATGATTTCCTTCTCCACGGCAGTAGTCAGTGTTTGCCTCACCTGCAGTATCCTCACCTTTCTGGTTGTCCAACCCCTCCATCCATCCAAACATCTCCACCTTCTCTCAGGGTTTAAACTCAAGATGTGAGGGTTGTGGGCAGCAAACAGCAAGCAGGGAGGAGAAGAATCCAATGAGAAGCCATTTAGGGGGACTCAGTTGATGAGAGCTGGGGCACCCAGAGGTCATATCCAAGAGACCCTGGTTTCTGGCTGGTGGGAAAGAAAACCTGGAGCATGCGGGGGTCCAGTGGTCAGTGGGTGACCCATGGCCGGCTCCCTGGGTGACAGGCAGGTGGTCCGCGAATTAGCTTGGATCTTCACATGGAAGGTCAGGGAGCTTGGTCATGGTCATGGTGGGTTAGGAATGCAGAGAAGCAGAGTCTGGCCCCGGCTCCCCACCCTTCATAGCACTGCTCTCCACACAGAACAAGGGAGGCGGCTGCAAACGGCACTCCTGTCAGTGCCCACGTGGTGTGTGTGTGCGCACGCACGTGTGAGCTATCAACCATGATCTGCTTTCCAGGGGTGGTTTCTGATCTTCTCCAAGATGAAATGTACTTGCTATCCTAAACTAATGATAAATCCGATGTTGTTTGAATTCTTTTCTTCAATAACCAATCAGTGGAGAGCAACTGTTCTGGAAACCTGGCTGTTTTTTTGTTTTGTTTTGTTTTTCACTGGGAGCTCTTTGCATAGACAGGACACAGAAGGCTTTGAGACTGTTCCTCCAACTCTCCAGTGCCATCGTGCTCCTTGCCTGTGCCTGGGCAGGTCACAAGGGCGCTGGACTGCTTCTGTTAATGAGCCCAGCAGTCCTGGTTCCCAACACAGGCTGTGGGCTTTAACAAATGTAAGCGACTCTTTCACCACTGCTCGTGTGACCACAGGCAAGTATCTTAACTTCTCTGAGACTCATTTTCTTCATCTATAAAACGACAATATTAATAGTTACCTCCTCATAGACTTGTTGAGAAAATTAGCTGAGATGATGCTTATAAAGTTAGAACAATGCCTGGCATGAAACAAGTGCATCATAAATCATAGCTTCTATTATTATATGTCATAGGACTATGGGATCTTTGTCTGTAGGACCACTAACTCAGTATAAAGGGACACTCCCAGGATCTCCACGTGAGATCTTACTCAGTTTCCCTTTCTCCCTACTAGCTCTCCCGGCTTAACACCTATAGTCTCACGAATGGGGGCCGCCAAAAATTATGTCCACATCCTAATCTATGGGGACTGTGAATGTGACCTTAATTGGAAAAAGGGTGCACATGTAATTAAGTCAAGGATCTTGAGATGAGAAGATCATCCTGGATTATCCGGGTGGGCTCTAAATCCAATGACAAAAGTGTCTTTATAAGAGACACACAGAAAAGGAGGAGGCAGTGTGACCACAGAGACAGAGATTGAATGGATGCAGCCACCAGAAGCTCGAAAGGCAGGGAACAGATTCTCTCTTGGAGCCTTTGGAAGGAGCGCGGTCCTGCCACACCTTGATTTCAGACTCGGCCTCCAGCACCTTGAGAGAATAAATTTCTATCATTTCAAGCCATCACGTTCATAGTAATTTGTTCTGGCGGCTCTAGGAAACTAATACACTGATAAGTAAGTTTTAAAAATTATCTTGCATTTATTTTGTAGTTCTTTCTTTAATTTTAATTTGTTTTGTAAAACGAAGAGCGATTCAGTAGGCAGGCAGGTAAACGTACTGATCGATAAATCTTGATGTTCACTGAAACGGACATCGAGTTGTTTATGGTGTTTAATAACATGAAATCATTTTTCTCCTTCCATCATTTATGGAAAAAGAGAGATCACAGAGCCAGTGACAGATGCTTCCATCACATTTGCATATTCAATAAAGACAAATGGGCTGTGAAAGGAGCAAGCAGATGAAAAGCACCCACATTTCTCAAGGAATTAACAGGAGATGGATCGTAGCTGCAGGCAGAATTTAGAGGACACAAACGCACACGAGTGACACGACAAACCAACTTTGTAGAGAGGGGAATAAAGGGAATGAAGGCTAGGAGAAAAATGAAAGGAAAAATTGAAGACATAAGCTTAATTGGCCAGGAATAACAGAATCACTGAATCTTAGTGACACAGGGACCTCAGAAGTCATTTAGTTCACCCTCCAAGATAATGATGCAGTAATCACCTCCACAAGCCCCACTGACAGTTGTTACTCAGCCTCTGCTTGAATACCTTAAGGAATGGGGAGTTTCCTACCTCCCCAGCCTGCCTTACCTGAAAGCTTTATTTGATATATCTTTCGCAGCCAGAGCAAGATAAAATACACTCCCTGTGTTGAGTGTCTCGTGGTTCCAGTTCTGACTGAAGAACTGTACAGAACTCTTGCACTAGTGTATTTAACAGACGCTGACCAGGCCTGTGCTATGAGTCAAGCGCTGTGATACACAAGGATCTGGAGACACAGGAGCTAGTCTGCTCTGAGGGCCAGGCCACGGTCTGGAGGATGAGACAGAAGTGAGCAGACAGGTGTGCCACAGTGTTGCTCACATGCTTACTACAGGATATCTGAGGAGGGGAAGCCAGCCTGGAGGAGGGGACTAACACAGAGAGCTTTCTGGAAGATGTGACCCATTAGTTGAGTTCTGCAAGCTGATTAAGTCTCAGCCTGAGGAATTGTGCATGTGTGTGTGGGTGGGTGGGTGGGTGGGTGTGTGTGTGTTCAGACATTGCAGGGCACCTCTAGGGGGAAAGGGGGTCCAGGTCTTCATTCACTTAGTCAAATATTTGTGAGCCCACCTAATAGGTGCAAAAGAGTGTTATAGATGCCGAGGACACACAGAGAAGGAAATAAGCAGAACACCCAAGCCTCCTGCAGCTTCTATTCCAGCAGTGGACACAGAAAACAAATTAAGTAGCGGATGACATGGCCAATAAACGAAATAAATAAGAAAATATACAGTGTGTCAGGTGACGACAAGTGCAATAGAAGAAAATGTGAACCAGGAAAGTGGGGAAGGGTGTGTCTGGGGTGAAGGGGTTGATTTTAATAGGGCGTGCCTGGCTGGGCAGAGGGAACCAGAGAGAAGTCCAGGGAAAAGCATGTGCTAACTCTTCTCCACGCCCCCACGTGGGCCCTCAACACACCTGACCATGTCTAGCCTACCTTCGCTCCATCAACAATTCTCATTCTGAGGCCAAGTCTAAAACATTATTGATAGGAATGTCATTCAACAGAATCATGAGAAAATAATTGTATTGATAGCATTAAAAGAAAAAAAAACCCAAAGTAATCTCAAAAAATAATATCATAAAACCAATGAGCAACTGCAAAAGGGGCCCTGTGGAAAAATGACACTATGCCAAATTCTTTTCTCACTCTTCATTCCCAGTCAGTCATGACATGTAGCCCCACCTGGACCTGGCAAGAGAGACCGCTGCCCTGCGCCCCTCCAGCCCTGCCTCCCTCAGGGCCCAGGGGACACACACCTGGAGCCACATCTCTCAAGACAACGGG
This sequence comes from Equus quagga, assembly GCF_021613505.1. NCBI lineage: Eukaryota > Metazoa > Chordata > Mammalia > Perissodactyla > Equidae > Equus > Equus quagga. The sequence goes on along the minus strand of NC_060274.1, from coordinate 39,769,923 downwards.
TGACTCAGAAGAAGAAATAAGCTATAGAAATGAAGGAAAGATAAGTTACAAAAATTAAATAAGGTAAATAAATTGAACAAGGTAAACAAACAAAACCCAAATGAAATCAAACGAAAAAAGGGACAGAACCGAGGGTGGAAGAATTGAAGGGCTGAACCTTGTGGGAAAAAAAGCTTGTCTTTGAGGTGAAATTTGTCACAATTTTATTGGCCTTTCTGAGGGAACTAGACAAAATAACACCTTATTTGGAAATAGTAAGCCATTATAATTGCTAAAGAAATTTGGGGGAGAAAAAGGAAATTAACGAGATGCATTAAAAGTGTTTTAAATGTCAATGATTCACCGTGTAGTTCTGAGATGGGGTCAACAGATCACTGGGACAGAAAGAAATTCTAAAACAAACCCTAATGCATTTAAGACATTGCAAATTCATAAAGGTGGCATTTCCAAACCTTGGAGAGTGGATGAATAATTCAACAAATGGTTCTAGGACATTCGGAGGGAAAGCACTGTATCTCTCTCTTATCAAAAAAAAGTCTAAATATTGAAATATAAAAAGAAAACCATGGAAGTATTAGCATAAAACACAGGTGGATGGTTCATCCTGTTGGGGACGAAGGTGGATTCTGGTTTTCTAAACAGGAGGCTAAAACCTGACACCATAAGTGAAGGATGGAGAGCTCTCACTACAGAAAGAAAAAAATTCTTTGTATGAAAAATAATCATAAACAAAGACCAAAGGCAAACAATAAACTGACGGAAATATTGAAAACATATAAAAAAACAAAGGTTGGTACTCTCTACAAATGAAGGGTATCTTAAATTATAGATGCACAGAAAATGGGCAAAGATCATGGAGATGCCACCCACAAATCAACACTGTGCAGATGGACCAAAGTATTTGCAAATCTGTTTAATCTCACTAGTTCTCAGAATAACTCCGAGTAAAACAATAGTTTCATTTTCCCATTTATCAATTGGCAAGGATTTTAAGATGATAAAATGTGTCCTGTATTTTCAAAGATACATGAAATACTGACTTTCATATATGGTGGTAGAATTATAAATTTATAAAAACTTTCGGATGGCAAACTGTCAATAAAGATCAAAAACCTTGAAAATTTGCATACACATATACTCAACATTTTCTATTTTTAGGAAATTTTTTGAAGGAAACCAACAAGTCTGTGTGTAAAGATTTAGCTAAAAGGATATAAATGTCGGAGTTACTTGTATAAGGGAGAAATGGTTGGTTACAAACTGTGAGATTCACACAATGGAGGAATGCTTAGCGCAATGGTTCTCAAAGTGTGGTGCATAGACTGGCGGCTCCAGCTTCATCTGGGAATGTTAAATGCAAATTCTCTGGCCCTCCCCAGACCTAATGAGTCACGAACTCCTGAGGGTCATGCCCAGCAATCTGTGTTTTGAGAAACATTCCAGGTGATTCTGATGTGCATTACAGCTTAAGAACCTCTCCCTTAGTGTATAAATCAGGGTCCTGGGAGGAATTAGCTGGGACACTCAAATTTGGTAGTTTGAAGAATTTTACAAAAGGGACCATTACAAAAGTAAGTAAACCACAGTGGGGTACAGGATCTGAGGCTGGTGACAGTGGGGCTGCATTATCAGCCCTGGAGGGAATGGTCATGCAGAGAGATGTAGCTGGCTGGGAATGATTGCCTGGCTGGAACTGTGACCTCAGGTTGGGGTGGGGAGACGACTCAAAAAATCCCCAATGACCCCACAGGGAGGCAGCCATAGAAGAAATACCCCCCCTCCCTTTCCTCCCCATCTCCGATCCTCTGTTGGTGCTCTCCACTGGCTGACCTCAGAGGGCAGGGGAGCCCCCTGCTGTGGTCCACCCCAGGCAGTCCCTGGGAACAGGAGTATAAAGCGTAGAGAGGGATTTCGAGGGGCAGAGAAAGATAGGCAGCTCATGAGGCCACGAAAAAGGATTGTGCAGAATGAATATTCATACCGAAGGTGGTCATGAATACTAAATTTTTAAAGAGCAGAACATGATCACTTTGTCATTTAAAAATGTGTATCATACATATTTTTTATATACTCCCACAAATACGTAAAAAAATCCTTGCAGGATATATTCCAAAGTATTAATAATAGTTATTTCTAGATCTTGAGATAATGGGTAAATTTTTGTTTCTTTGTTCTCTTTGCTTATCCATATTTTGTTGTTGCTTGATTCTTTTCACTTGTCTCTAGTTTCTAAAAGTTCTATAATAAATATGTAAGAAAAAAATTTAAGGCACTCCCTTAAGATCATAAACAAAAGGTTCTCAAAGAAAATTGGGAAACTGGTATGTTTTCCCAATACTTTAATTGTTGATTGTTTATGAATAATAATCACCCATACTGGTTATTTTTTGCCTTTTAACTTTATTTATTGCCTTTTAACTTTAAAAAATTGGGGAAACAGTGTGTCTATTGAAAGAGAAACTGGAATGAATAACAATACTAATTAGTGCTGTTTAGTAGATGTTTTTTGAGCGGCTCCTATGAATAAGGTACTATGCACAAAGTGCCTCCTGACTTACCTCCGTCAATGCTCACAGAAGCTTCACAGGTAAGAGCTTTATTGTTTCCACCGTACAGATAGGAAAACTAAAGCTGTGATACCGGAAGTCACTAGGCTAGACTTCACATCTCATCAGTGGGGAGCAAGGACCAGACCAGACTAAGGCCAAAGTTGGTGTTCTACGTTTCTGTGGATGTGAGTGAATCTGATTTTGACAAGAGCATATCAATTCTATCCTTATGAAAGCAAACCCTGTGACAGAGTAAGTCACTGCCTAATTTCACATGGTAATTTATTATCCTAAGATTAGAGCAATGGTTTCATATCAGTATGAGTCAAAATTATTATTTTAATAGTCTACTCAGAGAAAATTTATATGTCAAATATGAAAACATTTTAATTTTTTCTTACTCTGGTCTGAAATAAGACAGCCAGAGGAATGAATCTGCTGATAAAAAAACTTCTGAGTGCTTGATAGAAGCTACTGGAAAGAATTCATTTTCAACTATGAGATCTCCGGGGTTTACTAAAGACGTTTAATTGAAGCCACTGTACCTAAAGCAATACCTCCCACAACTTTTAATGCATGTTATAAATGTTGACTTATTATACTTATGGGTGGAATGGTACTTTGTGTACTGCCTCTCCTATTTGAATGAAAACTCCTTTGAACTAAAGATGCATATTTTATTAGTATTGTTTTCCACTATGCCTAGCACAATGCCCAGGTTTGTGAATCAATGTATGTCTGGCAGGAAAGGCTAAATTACACTAAATTACAAATAAACCATTGAAACTCATTGACTTAATCCAACAAAAATTTCTTTTATGAATCACACTACATGTCAAATCTCAGTTGGTAGGAAGATCTGTTTATCAGGAATAGACACTGGTGGAAGCTTCAGCTTGACACACACTTTCCCAATCACCTCTGTGTGGAAAGAGACTGTGGTGAATGACCTCATAAATCTCAACCGAGAGGGAACACATATCACTTCCACTCATATTCCATTGGCCAATGCAAGTCACATGAGCTTACCTAACTTCAAGAGGCAGCGAAGTATAATCCCACCACATATCCAGAAGATGGTGAGCCAGAAATATTTGAGGACAGTATTAAGGGCTGCCCAAAAAGGTTCCGAGAAGGAATCATGACGTTATTAATTAGTACTCATTAATATCTTTACTCACTGACAATGGTCTACGATGTCAGTTTCTCTTTTTTGAGACTAACTGAAACGAACATAGAAATAGACAGCTTTATATATCTCCTTGACATTACAGTTGTGTTACTGCTGAAACATCTATGACTTTTATTTCATTATGTGTGGCAAATTCATTTTAATTATAAATTTTATTCATTAGTTTCCAAGATAAAAGCAATAACCACTGATCAATATTGGCCAATAAGAAAGGGAGGAGAGGAAAGAATGACGGAGGATACCCCATAATTCATTCACTCAATTCAGTGAACATCTCTTGAGGGCCTGCTCTGGCCCGGACACCAGAGAGACTCTGGAAGTATGAAGATGACTAAGACATAGATTCTAGCCTCAGGCCGAAGGAAAATGCCCCAAAATGTGAAAGCATTACAATGAATAATTTTTTCTTTATATGGTAGTTTTTCATGTATTAGACTTTTGTTATCATGTGTTTCTTTTGTAATTTTATTAAAAAGTAATTTTTTAAAAAGCTTCCTAATGAACTCTGCTTTTTATCAGAGCTCAAAATTGGTATAATTTACTTTTCCTAATTAAGAGTTCTTAAGTACTTAACTGCAGCTGCTAATTTTCTTCCTGTCTAGCTGTCCTAGGATCCACTCTGGATTTATTGTTTTAAACACTTAAACAAGAAAGGGGAGCCAGCCCTGATGGCCTAGCGGTTAAGTTCAGTGTGCTCCACTTTGGCAGCCTGAGTTCCGTTCCTGATCGTGGAACCACACCACTCGTCTGTTGGTAGCCATACTGTGGTGGTGGCTCACACAGAAGAACTAGAAGGACCTACAACTAGAATATACAACCATGTACCAGGGCTTTGGGGAGGGGAAAAAAAGACAGAGAGAGAGGAAGACTGGCAATAGATGTTAGCTCAGGGGCAATCTTTCCCTGCAAAAAAATAAATAAATAAAACAGGCTTCTATTTTTTTTACTCCTTTGCACAGACAAGACACAGAAAGCTTTGAGACTGTTCTCCAACTCACCAGTGCCATCGTGCTCCTTGCCTGTGCCTGGACAGGTCAAAGGGGCACTGGATGGCTTCTGTCAATGAGCTGAGCAGTCCTGGTTCCCAAACAGCCCCTCAGCCCCACTCACTCCTCCAGCCTCTCCTTGGAACCATAGGGACATCTCTGTAGTCAGAGCTGTGGGTGCCTGGAGGAAGTCAGGAAGGAGCACATGAACCCATTTTTCTTTTTCTTTTTATCTGTATTTGTTGTGTGAGCAGGAGTCGGGGTCCTTCCACTGCCCAGGTAAGAGCCAGCTGCAGCCCATGCCCACTGCACCCAGCAAGCCAGCCGCCAAGTGAAGCTGAGGGATGAGGCTGCCAGGGTCGGGGGTGCCGGTCAGACACTGAGGTCCTTCATCACCTCTGCCCGCCCCTGCCCCTCCAACTGCAGTGGCTCAGGCCTGGGATTTGAGGGGTTTCCTGGAAAATCCATCTTCTTAAGGACACCCTGCTTTGCCTATACTGGGTTGAGGACCATAAAACACATACTGGTTTCTTGGTCATTCTGATCTCATCTTTCAAACGTTGTTTCAGTGATGGTATCCTTCCATGTTAAAAAAAAAACAAAAAAAAAAACCTATCCGAAATCAATTGTTAATATTATTAAGCAGTGTTATGGATAATGTAACTCAAAGCTTAGGTCTGGGAGCTAGATAACCTCGGTTGAAATCCTGGCTTCACAGATTACTACTATGTGAACTTGAGCAAGCTATTTCACTTCTCTAAATATTTCCTTTTCTGTAAATTAGTGATAACAATAGGGTTATTGGGCAGAATAACGAGAGAAGGCATTTAAAGCATTTAGCTCAGTGCCTGGTTTGCAGTAAACACAATAAATGTTAGTTATGATTTTTGACTGTAAAACCTCCACAGTCAGCGATGCTGCAAGGATATCTAAGACCATCACAATGATTTCGAATGATCTGAGTTCTAGCTTTGGGCTGGGGATAGGAGAAGAGATATAAATAATAGAAAATTAAGAGCAAAATCATCATTATTTACAAGCAATGTGATATAGAAAGTCTAAACAACTCTATTGTATGAGTGCTTTTGTATATAAAAATGTCTGAAAGAAGTTTTGAAGGATATACTTATAGATTTTTTTACTCTTTTTCTTCCTTTTTTTTTACTTTTTATTTTTAAATAATTTAGACTTACAGAAAACTTGCAAAAATAGAACAGAGAATCCTGGTTTAACTGCCACCAAGCACGGCCTAATGTTAACATCATGCATTCCCATGATGCATTTGTTAAAACTAAGTAGTTGTGCAATTCTATGAACGAGAGACTTTATTTGCACATTTTTATGTCCTTTTTCTATTCCAGGATCCAGTCTAGGATCCCAAATTGTACTTGTCCTGTCTCCTTGGTCTCCTCCAGTCGGTGACCATTCTTCCATCTTTTCTCGTCTTTCCTGACTTTCACACTTTTCAAGAGTTCTGGTCACTTATCTTGTAGAATAGCCCTCAGTTTGGGTTTGTCTAATATTTTCTCGTGATTAGATTGAGGTTGTGTGTTTTGCAAGAGAATACACGGAAGTGATGTGTCCTTCTCAGGCATCATATAGGAGGTGCATGATGTCGATATGTCTCATTACTAGTGATATCAACTTGGATCACTTGGTTAACGTAGTGTCTGCAGTAAACATTATTTTTCCCTTTGTAGTCAATAAATATTTGGGGGGAGACACTTTGATATCGTGCAAATATCGTGTTTCTCCTTAAACTTTTACCTTCGAATTTTAGCATCTAACCACAGATCTTACCTGAAACAATTATCACTGGGTATTATAATGGTGGCATTCTATTTCCTTAATTTCTTCTATATTTATCAACTGGAATTCTTCTGTATGGAAGAGCTGTCCCTACATGTTCGAGACGCATGGAATTTCAGTGTTGGAGGAGACCTCAGAGTCTCTGAGACCTCAGATGCCAGCAATGCTGGCATCACCGGACAGCTTGTTAGAAATGCAGACTCTCAGGCCCCACACGGGACCTACTGGATCAGAATGTGCATTGTAACAAGATTCCTGAGTGATCTGTGTGCTTCAAAGCTCATTGTAGCTCCATGGGTATTCTTAGGCAAGCTACTTAATCTCCCTCAACTTCAGTTTCTGCACTTGTAAATCAAAGGAAACAGTAGCTAACTTTAAGGATAATAGTGAAGACAAGAGATAATACATGGAAAGCACCTAGGGAACTAAGCTGGCATGTGATGGACACAGAGACGTGCATGCAGATGTGGCCCAGCTGTTGGGAGTGCTGTCGGCACACGGCTTCAGCTGTGCCTTCAGCCTCTGCAAGGTCGGCCTCAGAGGAAAAGAGCTACCTCACCCAAGATCATGCCCTTCCAATGGTGACTCATATGCAAAGACAAGGATAGCGAGGACCAGCCAATTTGACCCCACACAGAACAACCCATTTTAGCTCCAGAGGCACTCTCACATCCCAAACACCCAACTCCATCTCAAAGTCCACTTCCAGGAGAACCTAAATTGCCACATGATACAAAACAGGTTCTTGAGAATTGGGAACAATTCTTATGAATATGATTGCTGTGCCTTTTGGGGATCTTTGCATATCGTCCATATCACTAAATATGAATTAACTCAAACATGTATTAAGTACCTATTATGCTTCTGGCACAGTAATAGGTAGAGCGATGCAGAGTTTAGCAAAACAATGCTCACTGTTGAGTAGGGAAGACCAAAAACTAAACAAGATTGTGCAATTAACCAAAACACCATTTTGGCAAGACTGCTGTGGTCAGTGGCCAGTCCCTTCTCAATCTAAACTCTCTTAATATTCACATCCTAGTACAGCTCCATCAAGGCCCATCACTGGAGAACCCTGGAGTCGGGAAGTGGAGTGTCACCACTGGCTTTCTAACAAAAGACACAACCTGATTTTAAACTAAAGAAACCCATTGTTTCCCGAACAACTCTTTGCTTACCCTTGATACTAAAAATTCCACAGCTAAGTGTCAGCAAGTTCTGGGCACCCAAGTGATCGAGAGTGTGGAAGTGAGTTTCAGAGCTCTGCTCTTAAAAGGACTTCTCAACATTTCTCTATTCCTTCATTTCAGCTGTTCTGCAAACACAAAAGAAAAACTAGCTTGTGCTTCTCTTGCAAAGGAATGTACCCTGAGAGCCAAATGAAATCCTGCTTCTTCAAGCAAAGGGCAAAATGCACTCTATGTGCCATTTCAACAGGCTGAAACAGTGTACAGCTCAATTACCTATTCAGATGAAAGATCTCTTAGCCTGAAGTGTTGTTAAAAAAAACCACACATCACGTTCTTGCATGATTAAATCTGTATTTCCATTAGAAAAATCAGAAGCACATTAAAATGTTTGCCTGCGTGCTATCTATTATTCTTTAGCTCTGGCTTTGAAAGCTTGGTAAAAGTTTCAAATGATAGACAACTTTAATGGTCTTTCACAGAAAATTCTGAAAGTACAAAATTTCCATTACCCACTGTTGGCCAGAGGCGAGTTCCTGAAGGGGTATACAATTGTGTTACACATAAAGGAGCCTTAAAATAGTCTTTAGAAGCAATAAGACCCCCCGAAGTGCCAAATAACCCATTTCTTATGTCCTAATTTGATGGTCTCCATGGCTCACTCAATCTTGTCTTCATTTTCTCATGTCCACATGTTCTGAATTACACGTCACACTCTACTGGCCAGTGGACGCACTGGAGGAGCGCTGCCTGCGTGTGGACGTGGGCTTGGCCAGGGCCCTGCTACCTCTGGCTGCTGATACTGCCACTCGTCTTCCTTGTCTATAAACGACTGGAGAGGGCATACCCAGAGGAGGCTGGTCCATCACACAGCCTCTATTTCTCTGCTTCAGAAGCTTCTCTCTTTAAAAGCATGGCAGCTTCCATGGGCTAATTCCCACTCTAGAACCACCAGGTGAATACACTCACAGGGGTTCGGAGCTGTAACAATGATGCTTGGGTAACTTATTAAGGCTCTGATTTCTAGATCCATATATAAATGCTCCATTCCCTTCTTTTTTCACCTGTTAAGGCTTATTCATTTCATTATTTATTATTAATTTAAAATTGTATACATTGCCTTAGAGCCAAAAATACTTTAGTGATGACATAAGTACATATAATCCAGTAGTTCTCAACCAAGGGCAATTTTGCTCTCCAGGGGACATTTGGAAAAGTCCAAAGACATTTTTTCTGGCTAAAATGGGGGTGGGGAGGCTGCTATTAGCATAGGCCAGGGATGCTGCTAAACATCCTACAAAGCCCAGGGAGGACCCCCACAAGAAACAATTATCTGGCCCAGAATGTCAATAGTGCTGAGGCAGATAAACCTTAAATCCAATACCACAGAAAATTAAATGGAAAAGAACAAAGCAAAACTCGGAACCAGGATGGTAAAATTCAGTCAAAGGCAAACATTTTGCTGTAAATGGACCAATGATTTGGCTCTGAGCTTCCTGTCTGTAAAACAAAAGAGTGAAATACCATTGGTAGAGGAAACAGTGACCATAAGAAAAAACTAACCACCAATCATGCTGGGGAAGTTTCTGCCAACCCACGAGCCTGATAAGCATTCTTCCTAAGGTCACCATAAAGGAGATGGAGGGTGATGGAGAGGACCAATGTTCCATCACAAAGGTCCCAAATGATGAATCCGAGTGTGGTTTTGACACTGAACCTTTTAATCTCAAATTCGTGTGCCTGATGCACAGTAAGCCAATCACTGAGAAATCAATGCTTGGAGATGTGGAAAGCTTATTCGAGTTGACCAAAATGAGAAGGTGGGAGCACGGGTTCTCTCAAATCCACCTTAACAAGAGAAGAAGGCAGAGGGTTTTATAGAGCTAAGGGGCTTGGCAGGAGGAGTTTCAAAGAAACAAAGGGGTAATCCGTAATCCATGTTTCTTTCACTCCTGATAAACCCACGGGCAATCTGACTTCTGGAGTCAACGGCAGCTAGGGGCTGGTTATCTGGTGATCCTTAAAGGCATTCTCTTTCTTCTGTAAAACAAGCTCATAAATCCTTGTGACCCTCAGGTTAAAGAGGAAAACAGCAAATTGACAAGATTAACTTCTTTTCATAATGAGGTCAAAAGGTAATCTTATTGAATATTTATGATAACCCTCAGGTACCCAGCTCCAGTTTCAGTGCGGCTGCTTCTCACAGCTTCCCATAGCGCAAGAATGGGGCCAAAACCAAAGCACCGGCCGATCTACAAAAGACCAAAACTGGTGGACTAGAGTCTGCTTCTGCTTTGTTTTCTTTTGCTCTGTTCCGCCCTGGGAGTAACATGCAAAATATACAGACTGTCGGATAGACCACAGATCTTTCAGAAAATGTTTCATGTGTTCTGTTTCTCACAACCACACCCCAGTAACACTTGGGCAGCAGAGAATTTGAAGTTATCTATGGTGGCTATATATTAGAGTAGATAGACTTTTCAACTAAGGGAAGAAGCATATTCTCTAGACTTCCACAGCAAGAAGACATGCATCCATTGCATCTAGAAACTGTTTATTAAGATATAAGAAAAAAGGAGATAGCAAAACAATTCTGATTTTACCAGTGACACATTCTCTCAACTGTATTAAGGGGCCCTACGGACTAGATTGAGTTCACACAGCTTAACCCATAATCCAAGCAATCCAGATCTCAAGATTCAAAGAATAGGGAAAAATTACTTAAAAAGTGTAATGTAAATCTTATTAAGAGAACCAGTAATTTATTTTGGAAAAATGTAAAATACCTACTTTATACTATGCATCAAAAATATAGCTTGTATATTTAAAGATTCAAATGTTAAAAAATAACACCAAGAGGGCCAGCTCCAGTGGCCTGGTGGTTAAGTTCGGTGCACACTACTTTGGCAGCCTGGGTTCAGTTCCCAGGCATGGACTAACACCACTCACCTGTCAGTGGTCATGCTGTGGCAGTGGCTCACATACATAAAGGAGAAGACGGGCAGCGGATGTTAGCTCAGGACAAATCTTCCTCAGCAAATAAAAAAATAAATAAAACCAATAAATAATTAAAAGGACATACGTGAATATTATTCACTTCTAAATTCCTAAGTCATCCATCCACCTATTCTTAGAAAGAAGGCATTTTAAAGATAAAAGCACAGTGAGAAAATATTAAGTCAAAGATTGATAATCTTACTAAGTAAAATTTAATTACATGGGGTTTTGAACATCAAAAGTGCTATAAAACCTAAGACCCAGATTTTGGCGTCTATCTAATTCCATTCTTCAATAAAAGAAACCAGAGCTCCTTGGAGAAATGGCTGATTCTAGGACAGAAACAAGAAATATACCAGATGAGCCTGGGTACACTTTGTAGTGCCAGGAAGCAAGGAAATGCTCAAGAAAAGCAAACAACCACCCCCCGCCCCCCCCCCCCCCCCCCGGACAACAAGGATTGGCGGTATGTCAGAAGGACACAGGAGTCAACTGAAAGAGCTCCCAGTGGCCAAAGCTGGAAGAATTTGAGCAAGAAAATAAATAATGCATCATTGGTTTATAACTTGAAGTATAAAATAAATGCTCATGAGTCCATACTGATATAAATAAATGATTGAATAAACTAACAGTGGAGGCGAAGAGACAAATCTCCTGTGGAGAAGAATTCCAAATAATTTATGCAGATGCTCTGCCCTCAAGGAAGCGGAGCATAGCCCCACTCTTAAGTGTGAGCTGCACGCAGTGACTTCCTTTCAGAGACCACTGTGTGGAAAGGGGAACAAAGAGGAACATCACAGTGGAGAAACCTGACAAACACCACCTCAGCCAGCTGAGCAAGGTCAACATCAACAGTGACGAGTCGCGCCGATAGCATGTACCCTTGATATGCTGTGATGAAATGGTACTTTACCTCTGTGGTCTTCTTCCTCAAAACATACAACTCTAGGCTAATTTTGAGAAAAAAATCCCAATAGAGGAACAGTCTACAAATATCTGATCAGCAGTCCTCAAAACTGTCAAGGTCATCAAAAACAAGGCAAGGCTGAGAAATTGTCACAGCCAAGAGGAGCCAAAGAAAACATGGTGACTAAAATGTAATTTGCTATCCTGGATGGAATCCTAGAACAGAAAAAAGGTATCAGGTAAAAGCTAAGGAAATCTGAAAGTATGGACTTTCACTACTAATAATATATAAATAAATATGGGTTAATGAATTGTAACAAATATGCTATATTAATATTAGATGTTAATAGTAGGGGAAACTGGGTGTGAGATATATGGGAATTCTCTGTAATGCTTTCTCAATTTTTCTGTAAATCTGAAACTGTTGTAAAATTAAAACGCTATTTTTGAAAATGCCATAATCCCTCAAAAAGTTAAACACAGAATTACCATAGGACCCAGCAAGTCCTTTCCTAGATTTATACCCAAAAGTAGCAAAAACAAATAAATACATGATCACAGCAGCATTATTCACAATAGCCAAAAGGTAGCCCAAATGTCCACAACTGATGAAAGGATAAACAAATTTTGATATATACGTACAATGGAGTGTCATTCAGCCATAAGAATAAACGAAGTACTGAGGACACACGCTACAACATGGATGAACCTCCAAATCATTATGCTAAATGAATGAAGCCAGACAGAAAAGGAGCACATATTTAATAACAGATGTGCCAAAAGATTAATCCAGAAGGAAGATTATCTTATCATTATTAAAACAGTGAAAAGTGGTAAGAACCTATAAATGCCCAACAACAGGAGTTTGGTTAAATAAATTGGAATATATCTATATCTAAGAATCAACAAAATAGCATCAAAATAATCTTGAGATGTTATTGCAATAAATTGTAGAGAAAAAAGGAGTTACAAAAGGTTAAAATATGTGTGTACGTACATGTATTCATCTGGTGATAGAAAAAACCCTGTGAGATCTTTTTCTTAATTTTCTATAATGGATATGGATCTCTATAGACAGAGAAAAAAGAAAACTATTATTTAAAAACAACAAAGGGTTAGGGGGCAGCCTGGCGGCATAGTGATAAAGTTCACACATTCCCCTTCGGTGGCCTGGGATTTGGGAGTTTGGATTCTGGGCGTGGACCTACACACTGCTCATCAAGCCATGCTGTGGCGTCATCCTACATACAAAATAGAGGAAGACTGGCACCAATGTTAGCTCAGTGACAATCTTCCTCAAGGAAAAAGAGGAAGATTGGCAACAGATGTTAGCTCAGGGCCAGTCTTCTTCACCAAAATAAATAAATAAATAAAATTTAAAAAGGTTTAAACAATGTTCTATCGTCCTAACAGATTTTTCCACTCAGTGATGGAAAGTTTCCCTAAGGCCTTCCTGCTTCTACAGCTGAGTTCTGGTCAAGAAGCTGGCTTGAAATGTGTTAGGAAGCAAAGAGACGAACCATTTGGGTCTCACAGATAGCCCACCAAGGGCTTGACGAATGGCGGAGAAGGGGCTTCCTCTTAAACAACAGGATAGGCCACACGGCACACATGTAGCCGTGGGACCGAGCCTTCTCGGGGTTGATGAGGATGCATAAACCGACCCTCAGAGTGTCTCTGAACACTTCTAGGGGCGGAAGCTCGTCTCGTGCTCCTCCATCTGCTTCCTAGATCAACTGGGCTAGGAAGGCAAGTTACTACACCTCATCACAAAGGGATCAGAGCGCTACAATATTTAAATGAATGAGTTGTCCTTAGATTAGAGAGCTGGTAAAATTTTTTAAATTCAGAAGCATTTTCCTTGAGTTATAAAGCTGATAAGAAATAAAACGTTAAACTCTCCACCAGATCTGGGCTTGCCCGGGAGCAACCATTGCTGTCAGCCAAACACCACATCTCCCAGACTCCAGCTCAAGTATGTTTTGTGTTTTTGAAAGTGATAGGAAGTTTTCAATTTTTAGAAAGATTTAAATTTGCTAAGAAACAGTGGTTCCCTTTTCAAAGCCTGATTCACATATCCTATCTCTAACTTGGTCATTGTTTGGGGTCAGGGGGTTGGGGCGTGAGGATATATGTGTGTTTAGGCTCATTAATAGTTCTTTTCAAACTGGGAACGAGAAGATAAACCTCAAAGTGGATAAATCTTAATTTACTGAGAGATAAAAGGCAAAATCCCTGACTTAAGCTTTGGAGCTCTTCAGAGAGCTTCAGGTGTCCCACTGAATCTGACGCTTTGTTCTTCTTTCTTCTCAGCCCGTGTCTCCAGCAGCTTCAGGACACCTATGTCTAGATTAAGATGAGGGTAAAATGACCACCGGGGGGGAACAGTGAACAATTACTAATACTTATTAAAGGGAACTATGGGCCAGTCACAATGTTGTGTTGTGTTTGTTGTTGTTGAGAAAGATTGGCCCTGAGCTAACATCTGTTGCCAATCTTCCTCTTTTTGCTTGAGGAAGATTGTTGCTGAGCTAACATCTGTGCCAGTCTTCCTCTATTTTGTATGTGGGACACCTCCACAGCATGGCTTGACCAGCTGTTTGTAGGTCTGCACCCAGGATCCAGGCCCTGGAACCCTGGGCCACAGAAGTGGAGTGTGCGAACTTAACACTATGACACTAGGCCGGCCCCAAGTCACAATGTTAATCATATTACATATATTTCCTCATTTAAGCCAATAACAATCCTAGGAAATGAGTAGAACAGTCATCCCAATTGTACAGATGAAGACACTGAAGCTTTAAACTTGCGCACGGCCCACAGCTAAAAATGGCTGGAGAGTCCATGCCCTTGACTCCCCAGTAGTCCACTTTTCTAGATGCTTCACACCCCTGCAAGCAGATACTGTGCTGAGAGGTCTATGACCTGCTGATCAAAGTCTGAGGTGACCAGGCAGGAGGGAGGGAGCCGCAAAGGAAAAGAGTACATGGCCCAGGAGAAAAATAGAACTGACAGGGACGGCCACGGCTGAAGCATCTTCACCCAAGGTGATGGCAGGTGTGGCCGATGCAGCAGGCAGAGATGCGCAACTCCTGCCAGGACCACACGTTTCCCCAGGGGCTCTTCATGTAATTCCTGGCTCACTGCACTGAAGGGGCTGAAAGGGAGTAGCCAGCACCCTCCTCACAGGCCCCCATTACCAGCCAGGGAAAGGACTCCCTGAGGGAGTGTGGATTGAGGCCCTACTGCACTCCCACAGGCTCACTTTTCCTCCCAGTGCAGCAGGCGATGGAGCCAGCTGAGGGCAAGACGACTGTGGACACAGGGGCAGCCAGGGCTGCCAGCTCCATGAAGACCGACACCCTGGGTCAGCAGAAATTGCGTCTGGTCAGAGCAAAGCTTCCTCAATTTCTCCTCTTTGTGATCAACACTGGGAACAGGTGGTGGGTTGGGCGCTTCTACCAGAGGTGGTATCTGGGTGCTTCTGGGGTGTGCCTGCATCTGGCTTGATAACAAGGGAACCAAGGAGGGTCTATCTCAGAGCTTCCCTCCCAACACGGTGCCTCTCCTCTCTACCCTATCAGAACACCCCTCCCTGGAGTGGCAGACCAGGCCAGGACTGTGGAGATACAAAGAGCAGCACAGAGCTTTCTAGGGGTGGCAGAGTCAATGTTGGCAACAACACTGAGATAAGGCAAAGGGTGTGGGTCTTCCAGATCAGGGTGGGGTTGAGGGTGTAAGACCGAGGCCCAGGGAAATCATGGGCAACGAATTACAGCCCCATCTCTGGGTGCATACTCATCTTGGTCCCTGGGCCACTCCACAGTGACCTCCAGACCCAAGAAGGCAGGCTGGGTTCAGGCCAGCAGTGGGGCAGGTCAGACCAGAGCTTGGCTAAACACTGCATCACGGCCCGTGATCTCTTCTGGCCTCAACCTGGAGACTTGTGACTGCTGCTCTAAGCACTAAGGATGTGGTACTTGGTCTCTTCCCTTGGGAACGATGTGTGACGAGGGATTTGAGCAAGTCCTTTGTGGTTCTTGGTGAGGAGGGTGAGTGAGGTCACTCCACATGCCAGGTTTTTGTGGAGTAAACCTACCCCGACCCCAGCACACCATGGTCATCCTGCCAGGCAGTGTGCCCAGGCTGAGGCCTTGTAAGGGATAAAGCACAGGTCCAGGTGGATGGACAGAATAAAAGATAGGGGGGATGGGATAAAATGGGAGTTTCAGGTGCCCTGACCCATTAATTTCATAAGACCCCTCTAAGGCTTTCAAAACTTGGCTCAACAACAGAGGCAACTCATCCTTCTCCAGTTGTGACCCTGAGGCAGAACTTGAAGGAGCCCGTCCCCAACTACAGCCAGCCAAAGGACTGGTCAAGTCTTTTTCTTTTTTTCCTTAAGGTGTGTACTTTTTTTGAACTGCCTCAGCACCTCAGCCAACTCCCAGGGAGACCAAAAGTCTTCATGCATTGAAAGTTGGGTGACAAAAAAGGGGGTCATGATGATTGACCATTCAAAATGACACAAAATAAGAAGAGCAAGTATTCAGGCAGAAGATTAAAAAGATTTGGATTATGCAATTTACACAAAAGCAATGCTATCATCCTCTCTTAAGTGGACTCGGGCGAGGTCTGGGCCATTCCCCTCATTCCCCTTAGGGGAGGTGTTTGGGAAGGCATGGAACTTCCTGGAACAACGCATCTCAGGATATTTGGAATGACTCAAAGAAAACCAAAGAATAAAAACAATGTACAATTAAAACACTCAGTCACACTGCAGAACGTTGGGGATGCAACTCCAACTGGCTGCTGTCACCTTCAACATTCCAGTTTTTAAATCCTGAGTCAAGTGACAATAAATAAATAAATACACCATGCCAACGTCCTCTAGTTTCCTACACAAGCTAGATTTTGTAAAGAAAGGATGCAACACGCAGTCAGCCCAGAAGCATTTGCGATGGACAGTGTGGGAGCTGGACTCATGGTACTCCTGCTTGCTCATCCACATCTGCTGGAAGGGGGACAGTGAAGCAGGATGGAAGGCATGATGATCTGGATCTTCATCATGTGTGAGCCAGAGTGGGGGATCTCCTTCTCAATCAGCAATGCCCGGGTACACAGTGGTCCCATCTGACGGCACCATGTTCGCATAGACATCACATGCTGTGGACATCAACGTCACATTTCATGACAGAGTCAGGGGTAGTTTCACGGATGCTTCAGGATTCCATGCCCAGGAAGGAAGGCTGGAAGAGCCCTGGGGCAGTGGAACCACTTGTTGCCAATGGTTTTGACTTGACCATCAGCCAGCTCACAGCTCTTCTCCAGGGAGGAGGTGGAGGCTGTGGTGGCCATCTCCTGCTCCAAGTCCAGAGCAAAACAGTACAGCTTCTCCTGATACTCATGCAATTTCCTGCTTGGCTGTGGCAGTGACACTCTGTGAGGGTCTCCTGAGGCAGTCCCTTAGGGCCCGGCCAGCCAGGTCCGGACACAGGATGGCATGGGGGAGGGCATACGCTTTGTAGACTGTCACAGTATGGGTGAGCTTATTGCAGGAGTCCATCACACGCCTGTGGTATGACTAGAGGCGTAAAGGACAGCACAGCTTGTATGGCCATGTACCTCCAGTGAGGGTGCTGGAGGTTTGAACACGATCTGGGTCATCTTCTCCTGGTTGGCCTTAGGATTCAGGAGGGCATCAGTCAGCAGCATGGGGTACTCCTTAGGGACCACATGCAGCTCGCTGTAGAATGTGTGCTGCCAGATCATCTCATGTCATCCTAGCTGGTGATGACGCCATGTTTGATGGGGTATTTCAGGGCCAGGGTTTCCCCTCTTACTTTGGGCCCCATCACGCACATAGGAGTCCTTCTGGCCCACACCCTCCACCGTGCTGGGGGTGCCCTATGATGGAAGGGAAGACAGCTCCAGCACCGTCACTGCCTGCAAGGCTGACCTTACACATGCTGGAGCAATTGTCAACCATAAGCAGGGCAGTACCATCACCCATGGTGAGCCTGCAGGTGGAAGAGTGGTGAGAGGGCTGTGCTTGTGGAGCTGATGTGGGCTTGGCGGTCAGCAAGTCAAATATTGACCAAGAAGGTTACAAGGTGTGCTCTTGAGTTTACAAATAAAGACTACCTCCTTCCCTCTAGACTTCTGAGCTATACAAATTCATAACGCAATCGATATCTTTTGCCCACTCCAAAATAGCAATCAAATAAGGTAAACAACTCAGTCTCCCCAGTGAGTGTACTTGGCATAGCCAAGTACTTTTTGCAAATTGAACCAGGAGCTGGTAGCCAGGAAGAGCTTCCCAAAAGTCCTTCAGGCAGTTGAAGCAGCAGCTGCATAAAGGTGCTGGGGCTGGGCTCCCACAGTCACACCCCCACCTTCAAGCTGGGGGGTGAGAGCTGGCATCCAAAAGGGACCTTCCACTCTCCAGTCTGAAGTGCCACACTGTTACTGCACGAAATTGGGGTTCTCCTGCCCGACGTGCATAAAGAGCCAATTATGACAGCATCAGCTTTTGAGAAAGGAAAAAAGCTTTACTGCAAGATCGATCTGTAAGGAGACAGGAAGCAACGCTCTCAGATCTGTCTCCCCGATCCAGAGCTTGGAGCAAAATTTATGGGATAAAGGGCAGGGCGGTCTGAAACGTGGAGACAGGTGATTGGAGGTAAGGAGAAGGGAGGTAACTGATAATCTACACAAGCGTCATCAAGCTACATGGCTCTTCATAGGACGCATGTTCACAAAGTGGTGGTGTTAGCATGATCTGAGGGTGGGGTTTTCAGCCCCTCGACATCAAAAGGGTCACTCATCAGGCATTTGCACAGGCCCAGCTGACGGGTTGGTGGTCCCAACTGGCCTGAACTGGACAAGGAGTTGTTTCTCAGTTCCTGAAAAACCACTTTTAATTACTCTGTTGATAAGATGGGGTCAGTTGAACTGGTCCTAGAGGGCCGGTGGTTACAACACCGCCGAGCCCAAGTGCAGCTAATGCAGCATCCATCCTCCCAAGTGGGCCTCAACCCAGGACCTGGTGCTGTGTCTACCTCACGGCCCTGACAGATGCCCCAGACAAGCCAAGGCCACTCATTGCTGAGCACAAGGCACAGGAAGCTAACAAGTGGATGCTAAAATTTGTGTCCTAAAAGAACCAATGTTTAAGCCTGGCAGCTCACCCAAAAGCTATGTTGTCAAATTCCAGGGGTAAAACAAAAAAGTAGAAGGAACGTCTGCTGGACAGAGAAGCCCAGCCTGTGGGGAAGGGATGCAGGGGGTGAGAAGCCAGCCTGGTGTTACTCCTGAGCTGATATTCAGAGGGCCTGTTGGCACTGTGTGGACAGGAGTGAGGCAGGGCCTCTTCTCAGAACAATAGCTGATGGTCTGGCACAAGGAGGAGCTGCCTGCCCCAGGCTACTCTCTGGGGCTACCACTCCCTAGTGGATTCTGTGTGTGAATACATTTCTAAGTCTCAATTTGGAGACAAAGCTGTCCTAGAGGAACGAACACCGGTGTGCACATAAGAATTACCCTGGAAACTTGTTTTAAAATGCTGATTTTAGGCAATAGCCACAGCTCCAACTCTCAGGGGACAGATTCCAGGGCCCCACCCTGGGAGCTTGGAATCTGCATTTTTATTTTATTGTTTTTATTATCATTATTATTATTATTAATTTTGGTGAGGAAGATTGGCTTTGTGCTAACTTCTGTTGCCAATCTTCCTCTTTTCTTTTTTTCCTCCCCAAAGCCCCAGTACATAGTTGTATATCCTAGTTGTAGGTCATTCTAATTCTTCTACGTGGGATGTTGCCACAGCGTGGCTTGATGAGTGATGTGTCGGTTTGTGCCCAGGAGCCAAGCCGAACTGGAGAACCCCAGGCTGCTGAATTTAGCCACTCGCCCCGGGACTGGCCCCTGGAATCTGCATTTTTAATTAGCATCCCCCATGAGATTCTGATGCAGAGTATCCAGGCCACACGTTAAGAAACAAAAGCAGTCATCCCACTTCTCAATGAGACCCCAGTGCCAGTTAATCCTAGATTTCAGGCCCTCAGAGAATTTTTCCATCATAGAAAATGTGTAACACAGGGCAATAAATGAATATATAAATAAACACATACAGTCCAAGCATATTGTGTGCATATTCTCAGAAGGATTAAAACATTGAGGTCAACTGCATCCAAAAGATCAGAGGCTAAGATGGGACCAGAGGGAAAAATCCTGATTTAGAAGGTCTGGCTGTAGTCCCTCTGGGGCTGAATATAATCCGAGTGGTGGGTACACCCTTAGTGTTACCAAAGATTCTGATTTTCTCAATTCCTTAAAAACTGAGGAATTAGTTTTCTAAAATCTAAATCTCTCACAAACATATGATATCAAAACCCAAGAGAAATGTCAATGCTCTCAGCTACATTCCAAGAAAGGCATACTCCAAGGAAACCAGTGGCCCCAAAGGGCACGGCCAGCTGCCTTGTGTAGCTCAATTCCAACCATAAGTTAAGTGGTTTGACTGATCAGTGAGCCAAGGTGCCCCAGGTCTTGGCAATTCCTGTACAGGTGGCTTCTGAGGGATTCCAGAACCATGTGAGTGGGGCTCCCTCATGAGTCAGCTGAATCAAGAGTTTCCTCAGGACTCCTCTCCGTGGATATAGGCAAAGAATAGCACAGCCAGAGGCTGAAAGCCTTCAGTCAGGAGTGTCAGTGGAACACATCACCTCCCAGGGCTGGCAGACCACGCCACTGCTCAGCGTTCTCCTTAGTGATAAATAAATGGCAAGCAATAGGATATACTGGAAAATATGAAGAACACATTTGGTTTGAAATCAATTTGTCTTGACCTTGTTTCTTCAAAAGTACCTGACGTGGCCTGTTGAGCGTGCATGGTACATCTGCTTTAAACGTTTACAATGTCCCAAAGACAGGAATGATGCCCTTAAAGATAAGGACGTATCTTCTCCCATATTGGCATTCCTTTAAAGATAAGCACTGTTACCACATACAATTACAGGTTCTTTACCTGCTACACAAGAGGAGCCAAATAAAAACTGGAACCCCAGGTGTATGGCAAGGAAAGCATTTTTATTTCGGGTGATGTCAGCCAGAAGATGAAAGTGAGCCCTCAAATTCACCTTGTCTCTCCAAAAGATGGGAGGTGAGGGCTTTTAAAGGTTGCAAGGAAAGTGGCTGCTTGTAGGGAGAGGGGAGTCTGTGGCCTTGTTGGTCAGTGTTTTGCCACCAGCCTGTGTTGGCCTTATGAGGCTGTTTGCAGGGAAGAAGGTAGTGAGATGAGGGAATCTGCAGGTGGGTGTTCTTGGTTGTCTACCTCCATGATGGACGGTGGATTCTGGTGCCAGGGAGCCAAGGAGTAAGCGGGGAAAGGGAATGAGTGCTTTTGGTTTTAACCCCATATATGCTGGGTTTAATATAGGAGCATTGATATTAGGGCCAGTATCAGCATCTCTTCCTAGAAACCAAGGATTAATTATTTACCTGCTATGCTCACCCTGTTGGGCCAGCAAAGCAACCTTGTGTCTATTGCAAAAGGGACATTCCTATCATATGTGACGTATGCTCTTACTTACACTCTGTACAGCCCACCCTGAGCTATAGTCCTCAAACCTGGCTCGTAATAAACTCACCCCAGGTTTTGATTTATAGATCGATTGTGGATTATTTGCATCAACACGTCCCAAGAGGGGTACGGCAAGAAGAGAGTTTGTGCTATGTTGGGTTCTCCCGATCTAGTGGGAGAAAACTGAATGCAATATATTGAATCATCATCATAATCTAAGACTAGAAGACTGATCCTGACATCTTTTAGAAACTACCTTCAAAAAAATAACAAAAGAAGCTACACAAAGGATGACGAAGGCCAGAAGGGATGGATGTGAGATGTGGGTTCTTCACGGTTGATGAGTGCCATGAGCGGACAGCATTACTCCAGCACTTGGGTGTTCCCCCAATGAAAGGAGAACTCATATTCACTCAAGGAGGAATTCATGAGTAGATCACAGTAGGATTTTTCTGGAGAACTGATGTGAAAAGATACAGGAGATTTAAGAGGGGGAACAGTGACTTGACAATTAAAGAGAAAAGCCTTTGTCATCTCTGGCCTCATCGTTAGTTGCGTCCTCTTCATTTCAGATCTCCCTTCATCCCACTTCATGTAATCATATAAATATAAGGCATCATAAAAATAACAAAATTCAGGGGCCGGCCCAGTGGCGCAGCAGTTAAGTTCACACATTCCGCTTCGGTGGCCCAGGGTTTACTGGTTTGGATCCCAGGTGCAGACCTATACACCACTTGGCAGGCCATGCTGTGACAGGTGTCCCACATATAAAGTAGAGGAAGATGGGCATGGATGCTGGCTCAGGGCCAGTCTTCCTCAGCAAAAAGAGGAGGATTGGCAGCAGTTAGCTCAGGGATAATCTTCCTCAAAAAAAAAAAAAAAAAACAGATGAAATTGAAAAAAATTAATGAAGAGAAATAAAAGTTAAATAAAACCAAAAAAAGAATATCAAAATACAAAATTTCAAAGATTAGAGATGAATAGAAGGAAAAAAAAGAAATAAGAATAAAATCCTCAAAAATATTAAATAAGTATAAATTTAACAATAAACATGATAAAACAGCTTAAAATGCAAAAATTAAAACTGTAAAGAACTTTTACTAGAACTAATAAATAATAATTATACATTTATTATTTATAGAATAAAGAAGAAGAATTTATTAGCCTGGGCACAGGGCCAAGAACTATAGACACATTTTGTCATCTAATATTTAAAACGACTCATCACTAACTCCATTTTGCAGATCAGAAAAGTGAGGCTTAGAGAGGGCTAAATAACTCGCCTAAAGATGCCCAGAGACAAACTGGTAGAAAGAGAATGAAACCACATCCTCTGACCCCAGCGCCACCCCCCTGGGACCCTGCGCTGTACTTTTTCCAAAGATGGATCCCTCAAAATTAATAATGAAATAAAGCCATTAAGATAAAATTCAACTGAACTTGAATTAAGAAAATAAAAGACCAGAAAGCTAAGAAGAGCATAAAACAGTGCGTTAAACTTCTAAAGGAAAGAAAATAAAAAGCAGGAAAATTACAAGTAAGGAAGATATGGTAATAAAATAGGGAAGGAAGGAAAAAGAAAACGAATTAAAATGGTATGAATGATGTGAAAAATACCTTTCCCATTATACACTATTTCTGAAAGATAGTCTTTAAAGAGCCTCAAGCCAGATACTTCTGGAATGCCACCGTCGTCCCCTCTGGGATCATGTCACTGGACCGCTCCCAGAGGCACAGTTCACATCAGGGCTGCTCAGTGTGGGGCCGCAGCACTCTCACAGATGCACCAGGCCACCTACAGCCGAGGGCGGGGGAGACTGAGCCACACTCCAGCACACCAAAAGCCCTGAGAAGTCCTGCAGCTAAGAAACGTGCTTCTCTTTGTTCAAGTCACCTTATTTGACCTTTGAAACCCCTCCCCCTACCTTTTATCCTTGCATAAGCCCTATTTTCCTCCTAAAGCAGTTTTATGGAAAGCACTTGGGAAAATACTGTCCTAACAAGGGGTCACTTGGTCTAAGAGAAAGGACAGTCTTATAAAGGCACAGACCACTGTCCTAATGGTCCAATCTATTTAAAAGCGAATATTACAGACATAGATTAGGAAGATGATGCTCCTGGTGGGGTGGTAAATACATCACAGAGGAAAGTACACGTGCAGACAGAAAAGTCAGGCCTTTTCTAACAGCAATTCAGGAACGAGAAATGTGGGGGAAAGACACAATAAACGAACTCCACCAAAAGAGGAAAACCACCTGGTGCTTCGTGAGGAATTTGCTGGCAGTGCCAGAGCAATCTGTGCTTTAGGAACCAAAAAAAACCCCAGAAACAAAACAAAAACTCATGTTTTCAATAAAGAGCTATTTAATCAGCAGCACAGATTAAACCATTGACCACATGTGCCAAGAAAGTATAAAGCAGAAAATGATTAAAATGATGTCTTCGGCCGGCACGCCGGTAGTCCCTGTGCAATGGGGTGATGTCAGCTTGAGCAGCACAATTCCAAGCACAGAGAAGGAGGACATCTTATATTACCTCTCAAAGTCGGACGGTTATGATTCTGACTTTAACAGCTACAGGGGGAAAAAAAGGTCTATTTATCGCACATTCTTAAGAGGAATAGCACAAATAAGACACTTAAATGAAAGTGATGCAAAAGACGTTACACACAAACCCATTGAAATAATTTCCAAATGTGTATGTCTCTTATTCAGTTTACAAAAGCCAGAATCATTTAAAAAAAAAAAAAAGCGTCAGAACAATCTGACAACTGGATTTGAGCTGGGTATCTGAGAAGGGGTGAGGTCTAAACTGGTGATAAAGAATGCAGGAAGCATTCCAAGCAGAAAAAACATCATAAATAAAACCTAAGAGCGGAGGATGAGTACCGAATGGACATATGGAATCTACTAAAGAGATGAGTATCCGTTTTAGAGAGCAGTGGGAAGTACCACTGGGTGGAGGAGTGTGGAATTCAATTCAAGGCCTCTGAACCTGATACCACAGATCAAAGGGAGGAGACAGCAGTTCTTCAGCAAAAGAGTAGCATCTCTGAGCTTCTGCGTAAAAGAAGATCAACCTGGAACTGATCTGCCTGTTGAGAGGGAGGCGAGAAGAGACATGAAGAAGGAGATGAGCAGCGGATGCTCCTCTGGTGTGATTGACACGAAGTCCTTAAACCCTGCACCATAGGGACAGCAAGGAGAATGGAAAGGATGGAAAGTGGAATTCTAGAACAACCTCAGGGGTATTTAGCAGGTGTCCGGTGGCTTAACTCCAGTATGTTTCCTTAGACGTGGGTCTTGTTGCGTAACTACAAGGTTTGAGGGCTGGGAGAATGACAAGTTATTACCAGGAGAAATCATAAATTTGGCTCTAGACATACTAAACTTGTAGTGAGAAAAGGATTTTTCAGATGAAATGCCTTGAAATCTCAGTGCGATCAGACTTAGGTCAGGAAAATCCTGGGCTAGACTGGGCCACCACCAACACAGAGGTGCGCGTGGCCTTCCACTGGGGGTACCGCTCCCGAGAGCACAGCCCGGGGCATCAATAATGCTGATCAACATTCTCAGCTCCCTGGAAGAAATCTCTCTTAGCTGCAGTGGGGATGGGCCCCGGACTGCAAAACTGTGATCTGTTCAGATACAAACTCTGAAGAAAACAGCCGGCCGAGGCTTCCATCTGCAGCATACCATCCTATTTCAGAGCTGAAGCAAGAGCCACGCCCCGCCAGAAAACGCACCTGGCTCCTCCCCCGCCGCGGAAGCGCGATCGCGCTCAGGGGACCTATCTTTTCAGGCTCTCCTTCCCAAGTGGTCTCTTTCTACAGCTGTTGGGAGATGCGAGCGCCTCCCTATATTTCAACCCAGCTGAGAAAGGGTCATCCGGCAGGGGTGCCCTCTGCCCTAGGATTGGAATCACTCTCCCCTCAAATGGAGAGGAGGAGCCTCCCAGTGCATGCCTTACATCATTATCTAGGAACAAATTCCCGTTCCAGTGTCAGAGGACCACACAGGACAACCGTGGGAAGTCACTCATTCAAAGTAAGCCCTGCTGGATAACCCCAGGAGATAAATGCCAAGGAGGCACTAAAGTGTGGCTGGAACTGGGCATCTCACGTAGCTCTAGTTAATACTGGGACGACTCTGCTCCTGGCAGAACCCACTCAGAGCTGAGGAGAACAGAGGGAATATGCACCCCTTGTCATCTAGTGAACATCAGCCTGGATGGTTGTTTTTTTTTTTTTTGAGGAAGATTAGCCCTGAGCTAACTGCTGCCAATTCTCCTCTTTTTGCTGAGGAAAACTGGCCCTGAGCTAACATCCATGCCCATCTTCCTCTACCTTATACGTGGGACGCCTACCACAGCACGGCTTTTGCCAAGCGGTGCCATGTCTGCACCCGGGATCCGAAGCAGCGAACCCTGGGCCACCGAAGCGGAACATGCGAACTTAACTGCTGCGCCACCAGGCCAGCCCCAGCCTGGATGGTTTTACTGTCCAAAGGTGAATAAACTGAAAAAAAAAAAATGTCTAACAGGCAGATAAAGGGAATACAACTCTAAAGACTCAGGAAAAAGCAGAGTTTGAGAGAAGCCACAGCAAACAGTAGAAAAGTCTAAACTGCATCTATTTTGCATTCGAAATAAATGTCATAAATGCATAAAAGGTCCTTCAAAACCAGATGAAAGTTGAGGTGAAAAAGAACTTGAGACTTAATTTTAGAAGAACAAATTCAAGGAGCAAAGGAAACTGGATGAAATGCAAGCTGAATATGGCTCAAATGGAGGAACAGATCAAGAAAACTTAAAAGGCAATAATAGAAATAAGTCTGCTTT
Source organism: Equus quagga (assembly GCF_021613505.1). NCBI lineage: Eukaryota > Metazoa > Chordata > Mammalia > Perissodactyla > Equidae > Equus > Equus quagga. The sequence goes on along the minus strand of NC_060274.1, from coordinate 39,743,875 downwards.
GGAGTGGAAATTCAAATTAGAAATGTAGAAAAGAAATAAGAAAGCTCTCTAAGAATATAAAAGGAGGGCCAAAGGAAAAAACGATGCATGAAAGGATGATAGTTGGAGGCAGATAATTTACCTTTAGGAAAGATTGTTTATTAGAGTGGGATTTTGTTCAAAGACATTGACCAAAATAAAACGTCACTAATGGCTTAGTCAAGAGACAAGTTTATTTTTCTCTCCTGTGACAAGAAGTCCAGAGATGACAGATCCAGGCTGGTAGGGCAGCTACCCTACCCTGGATCCAGACTTTTTCTTAGCCCTTGCTCTACCATCTTTAGTGTGTGACTCTCTACCCCAGCTTACAAAATGGCTGCTGGCACTCCAGCCACCATGACCACATTCCAGATTGAATATGGAGGAAGAGTAAGAGCAAATGCAGCATGCCAGATGAGTCAGCTCCCCTTCAAGAGCTTTCCCAGAAGTCCTACCCAGTGACTTCCAAATGTATCTCATTGGACTCAAGTATGTCATATGACTGCCTCTACCTGCAAGGAAGACTGGGAAATAGAGTTTTTAAACTGGGACCATTCCAAAATTAAGTCATAGTTCAATAAGTAAGGAAAAGGGGGAGAGGAAATATTGGTAGATAAATAGCAACCTATAACAAAGTTCCTGAGATAAATACAATGACAAAGGAGCAGAGCCAATACACAAAAATAAACAGGTGACGATTTTCCTGTGCTATGATTGCAAATAAGAAGAGTTTGTCTGTTTGTCATGTTTCCAGTAAAGTCCAATAAAACAACAACAAAAACCTATATACCTAGATATCTTGGTGAAATGCTCTAATTACACTTTTTTTTTTAATCCTAAAAGTATCCAAGCAGAAAAACAATTATTTACAAAGAATTTAAATTTGGGCTGTCTTCAGACTTGATGACCCCCAAAGGTAAAGGATAAAAAAATAATATCTCCAGAGTCTTAGGGGAAAAGTTATTACACAAAACTGACAGTGAGGGTCAAAACACTATTTCTGAAAGTAAGAGAAAAAATATCCCCTTTATTTCGAAAGACTCGGAAAATATGCCACTTAAAACTCACTAAAACATAAATTTTCTCCCAAGTCTATGAACGAGAAATTCATTCCATTCACGTTTAAGAATAAATTTATTCTTAAAATTTAAGAGTGGGAAACGTAGGCTGTACAAGACCATAATTTGGGTGAATTTGAACATATTAAAGAGGTCTTGTAGCCAATTGTATTTTCCAAAGATGGACACAGCACTATCTCTATCCTACATGTGACAACATATGGCTGCATGTTGAGAGGAATCCTTAGGTCAAATCTGGGCTCAGCAGGAAAGGATGACTAGCTTAGCGTTACTAACATGACAAGATGGAAATAAATAAATTAGCTCTTTATCCAAGACAGCATAAAGAGAAAAGCAAGGCACTCATAAAGTATACATTATTAAAAACAGACACATAGATGAAAACATTAGATATGAAAACATTAGATATAAGAAAGTGCTATAAACAAGATAAATAAATACCAGTACTAGTTCTTGGGTTAAAAAATATACAATAAAATAGACAAATCTCTAACCAATCTTATTTTAAAAAGAGAGGGAGGAATAAAGGAAGAGACGGAAGGAGGGAGAAATACAAAATTCCCAAAAAAAGGAAGTAAGACTGCAGACGAGGAGGCAATTTAAAATGTACGAAAGAATTTTATGGTCAACAGTCTGAATTTAGGCAAATAAGTAATTTTCTAGGAAAAGAATTGATCTGTCTCAAGTAGAAGTAGAAACTCTAAATAGACTGATAACCATGAGATTAATGAATTCATTTATCAGATTGACCCTGAAAAAGGAATAAAGCCCGAGAAGATTTTACAGATAAAGGCTTTTTAAATTCCAGAGAATAATCATCCAGACATCATATTCATTTTTTGAGAGAACTAAAACAACAGTTTCCCAATTCATTTTTATAAATTTTAGATACATACTATAATAAAAATGCAGACTAATCTCATTCATTCATTTATATATAGTTATATATATTTATGTAAAGTTTATATATTATTAATATATAATTTATATATTTATATACAGTCTATATTACTAATATAATTTTTATATATTTATATATAGCTATATATTATTTATGTTATTGATATAATTTACATATAGTTTATACTTAGTTATAAATAAAAAATACCAATAAATCTATATATAAAACTAAGCATAATGAATCAACACAGAATTCAAACAATAATAAACAGTATTCAGATGTTCAGTTTGGGTGTATCAGAAGACTATACAGATAGTTTAATAATAGGAAACCTATTAATGTAATTGATCACTTTATTGGGTCAACGGAGAGAACACACTGGTTAACTTCAAATAAATTCCCCGTGAATTCAGTGTTTACACATGATTAAAACACATTCTAATCTAGAAACAGAATAACACTTACTTATTAAAGAAAAGCCCTGAAATAAGTAGACTGCAGTAGAAAACGAAATCCAGTTTAATTAAGGAGAAGAGCGAGATAAGAAGCCCTCCTTTACCACCACGACCTAAATTGTCTCGTTCCAGCCAATGTTATAAGCACCTCCCACCCCAAAGCAAAGAAAAAGAAGGGAAAGAGGGAGGGAGGGAGGAAGAAAGGTAGAAAATTACAAAGAAATGTAAGCATTTGATTTCTCGTGTTGGAGATAAGATAAAAGGCGCCCACTGGCAAAAATTGGGTTAATTTGAGCATCAAAGAGAATAATGACTGTAATTGATTACATCACACTGAGTAAATAAAAATCTATAAGAACACAGTGATTCCCCTCCTCCCAAAAGAAGGAGAGAGAGTGGAAAAAAGGGAAAGCTCTTTTTCATAGAAGAATAATAGTTAGTAAATGTGGAAGGAATTATATCACTGGAAAGTCACCAATTTGCAATCCCCAATGTAATAATGGATTCAGGGAAGGATCCACTGGATGATCAAAGAACTAAGTGAAAGGGTATTGGGGAACAGGAATTGGTCCCTAGTCCTAACTGTAAAGATAAGTTGCACCTTTTGATGGAGATGTCTGAAGATCACCAACTCAAGCAGTAAGTCACCATAAGTAAGATTAAAAGACACGGTATAACCACATCAAATACGATAGAATTAATACCTCTAATATATAAAGACTTCATAAAATTGGAAAGAGAAACACCAAGACCTTACTGGAGGAGAGGGTGTTGGCAAAATACAGGTTCAGAGAATTGTAGAAACAGCGTCACTGTCCCTTTATCCCTTCACTGGCAGTGGGAGAAACAGCCCTGGACAGGATTCCATCTGCCTGAGAATCAGAACCCTCACTACAGAGATCTCACTAAACCGGGGTACTTTTCCCCCAACAGTACCGGCCGGGCCCCAGGTCCCCAGCACCCTTCCCTTTGCCTGCCATTCTTAGCCTGCAGCCCTCCATCCTTGGTCACCAGACGGCTGGAAGACGTGGAAGGGCAAAGGGCGAAAGACTTGCACCAACTGAGCCTGTCCTTTTTTATCCAGAAAACATCTTTCCCGGAAGTCACTCTCAGAGGAGTCACCTGGCCACAACGACCTGCAAAGAGTCGGCCTCCAGCATCCCTCCTCTCCTGACAAAACAGCAAAAACAGTATGGTTAGATCCCAGTACTCAGTACTGACGAACTGGAGACTGGCACCCTCATCGACTGTTGGTGTATGGTATACATTGTTCCACCTTTCCTGGAAAGCGGCTTTCCAGTGTGTTTGAGGAAACCTCAGTGTGCCTTTGGGATTCATCAGTTCTGCTTTCGGGAATCTTTTCTATGGATGTATTGAGAAACGCAGTCAACGATTTGTGCACATTGATGTTCATCAATTCAATATTTCTAATATCCACCTTCCCCTCAAAACCCCACAAAGGTAAATTTAACTTCAGTGCCCAGTCATAGGCGAATGGCTCAAAAAGCAAGGATGGTTGTCAGACAGCCCAGCTGTGTGAGTTGGTCAAGTCATGGAAACAGTTCCGGTCTCAGTGTTCCCATGTGTAAAATGGACTTCATAGTACTTCCCACATAAGCTTAGAAGGATTAAACAAAATTTTATATATAAAATATTTGCAAAGTGCCACAATAAAGCATCAGTGAGTAATAGATATACACACAGACAGGGAGTACTATATAGATTATTATCTAGCCAATTAAAATAATATATATAATATGAAAAATTGTATGACAAGTAAATGCATCTCATATATTGTTAAACGGACACAAAAATGTATTCATGATGTGATTTCAATATTATAATGAATTACGCTTAGAGGAAATACATTAAGATGCTAATGCTTCTTAAATCCGGTCATTGAATTACAGGTGGCTATTTTATCCTTTATACATTTTTTTTGTTTTCAAATTATCTATCTGATATGGTCATCTGCATATACATTAGAATCAGTAAAGTTTTTTTTAAAGGGCCAGTTAGTGAATATTTTAGGTTTTTCGGGCCTTATAGTCTCCGTCTTAACTACTCAGTTCTGCCACTGAGGCATGCAAGCCGCCACAGGAAATATGTCAATGATGGGTGTGACAGCGTTCTAATAAAACTTTATAGAAACAGGCCAGACAGCCCTAGTCTGCAGATCCTTGCTCTAGGTCATGATATATACATGTTTTATTTAAAAAATAAAATTTTAAGGGGGTGTAGCAAAAATCAAGAAAAGAGAGGAATTTTCCAGTGGCAGGTGCAGTTGTAGAAGGTGAGAAACCTTGCACAACGCTTTACGGCGAGAGAGAATAGAGCAATTGTGGAGCAAGACGAGCGGCAATCCCTCAGCGGGTAGAAGGAATCACACTTTTTTATTCAGAAAAGAAAAAGTGAGAGCAAACTATGTAAACAGACCTTTTCTCTCACTGGATTTTGTCCTGAAAGCTTTGGGCCCATTTCCCATGGCCAGGTGACGCCGTGGGGGCTCTCAAGACAACAGCACAGTTAGAGAGCACGGTCTCTTGGGCCTTGTCACCCAGGGGCTCATGGTCCCAGGCCTCCAGCCAGCATCCCGACAAAGGGCCCCGTGGCCTCTGCTCAGTGGCACACACTCCTCTGGAGTAATCCTGAGTAACAAAAATATTTCCTGTTATTGAGTCAAAATCTTCTGCCCACTAGCTCTCCTTCTGGACTCGGAGCAAGTTCCTCTGCCACATTTCAGATTTTAGGTATTTGAAGCCATGATCGTGGTCTCTTGTTTCCATCCTAGAAATCCTCAAAGCACAGTTTTTCTACAGCAGAAGTTGCAAATTGGAAGCTTACAGTTATGTCTGGTTTGACCCACTAAGCATTGTAAAATCATTGCATTGAATGAGTAAAAAAATCTTAAAATCATAAAATTTCTCTTAAATATCTAGTCTCTTGGTTTCCTTAGAAAAATCAGAAGAACTAGCAACACTGGGTCACACTCCCACATGTCAACGATTGGCTTGAAGCTAAGTAGTGACCAGCACTAGCTCCCGTTTCACAGTCCCCTGTCACCCCACCCCACACACACACATCTGCTTGGACCCTGGGGACATCCAGGTCTCCTGCCCTGCCCCCAAAGGGTGCTCCAGAGCGTTGGGCAAGGAGCCCAGAGACAGCTTCCCACCCCAGGTTTAACAAATGCAAGTTCTGTGACCCTGGGAGGTGGCTGTTTTATCATGTGGAAAGTGAGGGGGTTAAGTGGCACGTGGCTTAGGTTCCTTCCCCAGCCGGCATTCTATGAATCTATAAATGGCCTAGCTAATTTTCAAATCTCACTGAGCTCATTGCCTGAAAAATGCCTGAAGTCATGAGTTCCACCTGCTAATAGCACTTTGAAAAAATAGATTTGAAAAATAAACTATCTGGATCCCTCAAAAGCCATTTGCAAATTCGCACCAGGATGCGCTCAATGTAAAAACAAAGCCATTCACTCTTTTGCCTCTAAAATGAAATTTCAGAGGCAAGAATTCTACACTTAAGAAAACATTCCTACCACAAAGCTTAATGTTTCTACAGAAATAGTGCATCAGTTACATTATGGAGCAGAGACAAATGAACACTTGCAAAAGGGAGAGGTCAGGCCCACAGAATGCAGGGGAGCTGAACCCAACTCCTACACTCCCCCATCGCTCCCACACTGGCAGACACAACTTGGCTTTAGATTTGTTTCATCTCTCTTGCCATAACCCCTCAACCTTTTCTTTCTAGCTGAAATGGTTCATTCAGTGCTTTCTCTAAGAAACTAAAAATTATCCTAGGTTAACGAGATAAATGCCATTTAACGCAGAGCAGGACACAGACGTTTGTAGAGGAGGCCTGGCCCTGGGTCTTCTTGCCTCCCCCCACCCACACACACAGCCCACCCATCTGAGGAGCTGTGGCGTCACTATTCCACAGCATAAGGCAGGCAAGCGGGCTGTGGCCCAGTCTCCAGTGTGATCTACAAACTTCAGCCACCCGAAGCCTTGTCCACTTGCTAACCACGTGCACCAGGCCAGGTCATTCATTTCCCCCAGTCCTGGGAGCCTGTGGGTCCTGAGCAGGCAGCAAGTCTGAGCTGCAGAATGTCCCTGGACACAGCTGTTCACAAAAGTCCATATGGAGTATTTAGAGAAAAAAGTGCTTCTTGTTCCAGAATGTTCTCTGGATCACTGGAAAAAAGAAAATTTGTGGCAAAGCTTCAAGTCTTGAGGGAGCATGTTCCTATAGCAGTGGGTTCCCAGGTAATAGACCCAATGCCTTGGCCCTAAGGTGCCTAAGATCAACGAGAGGAGCATTCGATTTTGTTAAAATTAAGTTTAATTAAAGAATATCACAATGATTTCTAAGTGCCTGACAAGGGTGATGTTCTGTTTAATGACCAAACTGTGAGTCAGCTTCTCAGGAAGCAATACTGTAAATCTGAGGACCTCACTGGTGAAGACGAGGAACATGGCTGAGTATCCATTCACCGTGGTAACCCAGTTCCCAGCCCAGCGTCTGGTACCTAATAGATGCTCCATTAATAGTGTGAAAATAAAATAATCACTCCTGGACGACACAACTTTTCCCATTTGCCTTCTCAAACTAGACGATTCTCCACTGCGTGGATTTAATTCTGCTTTCTCTTTGGTCATTTTCACCTTAAACTGTAAGTGCATTTTTGTCTACTTACATCACACACAAACAAGCATAAATACTTATCACATAATAGGAGCTCAAGAAATGTCTTCTGAGTGAACAAGTAATTGAAAATAATTAACCAAGATTTTAAAAAATTACATACACATCATATATATATTTCTATACATTTGCACATAGAAACATGTTTGTATACACACATATAATACATTATTATTTTGGATTGTGATCCAACAGTCCCTTGGTCAAATTTCTCGTTAGAAGCTTGAAGCCTCCTTAATATTCCTTATACATATAGTGATATTTTTCCTTTCTCCTGGGAAGAAGAAGAAAATAACAATTTGTGACTTTCAACTATATGTCCCAAGGATGTCAAACCACGAGGTGAATGTAAGTTTCTAAGAAAGATAAATTTTACTAGCTTGCAACAAAAAGATGGAGAATGCTTGCAAAGTTCCTGTGAGCGATATCTCATCAAAAATTGTGCTAGGTTGTCATTGAAAGTTGTTAGCAAAGCCGGAGAGCAACATTGCCTGTAAAACTACCTGTTGAAATGAAAACTGGATGATTTCATCACGAAATGATTCTGCCCTTAGAGGGTCTAAGAAACAATGACCACTTGATCCTTTCGAGTAGGCACCAGGTTTAAGCAAAATCCCAGAGCGTGGTCCACGAAAGTCAGGGGTCCAGATCTGCTCAGGCACCTGCAGAATGAATGGCCCACACAAGCAGCAGGGGAACCAGTGTGGAAACACAAATGTTGTCTCCCATCGCCGAGGCTCTGAAATTTCTCCTCTGTTGCTTCTTTCAGAAGATCTAAAAAGTTAGGCTTCTCCTGAAGAAGGGAGTCACTCAGACAGTGGTAAGAAAATAACACTGTTGGGCATCACCTTGGAAAATGTTCTTGGGCATTCTCCACCCAGGGCAGACACTGTTCAGGGCTGGAGAACAGGCAGGAGACAGGGTCCATGTCTAACTGTGTGATCTCGGGAAAGCCTCTCCAGTCCCCGGGTTTGCTCATTTATATAACAAGGATATTAGAAACTTAAGATATCGTCCGGCTAGAAACTGCATTCCATCTTTAAGCAGTTACTGAGTTCTGTTACTAAGCACTGTTGTTGGCACTCAGGAGAATCAACGAACAAAGCAGATAGAAATCCCTGTCTCTGTGGGGCTCGCCTCTCCCAACTTTCCACTTCCCACTGGGACCCGTATTTCATGGATTCATACACTGTGCATAATGCCATTCTGGAAGCTATAAAACACAGACCTTCTCAACTCTTAGGTTGTTCCTTGCATCACTCATTCATTTAACAGAGAAATCCCTGCAGTGGCAGATACTGGGACAGGTGGTTTCAGGATCCTAAGATAAATGTGACACGGTCCTTAATGTTGGGGAGCTCATCATTTAGAAGAGAGGCTGACAGGGAGGAGAGTTAATGTGGAGCCTACTGTAATGCCTGTCACAGGGGAATGCGGTGGGGGAGAAATACATCTACTGGGAAACCGAGTGATGGCTTCTACCAGGAAGCAAGATTTAAGCTAGATCTTAAAAAATGGATAGTTTACAGAGGGGTAGGGAATCAGAGTAGAAAATAGCGTAAGGAAAAAGTAACTAATTATAGGACAGCACAGAACGTGTGTGGAGAAATGGGAAAAAGATCCATTTGGCTGCAGCCGAGTCCAACGGGGCAGCCTAGCGACACGGCTGGTCACGGCCCACATGCCCGCCAGGCCAGCCTGGGAGCTGGTTCTTTATTGTGGAGACTATGGCCACTCCCAAAGGTTCCGAACACAGGAACGACACGCTCACATTCGAGTTGACAAAGTCAGCGTGGCCCAGAGCAGGCAGAGAGCGGAGGGCAGAGGGCAGTCATATCAAGTGCTGGCAACAACAACAACAAAGTGATTCAATTCAACAATAACTGAGCGTCCGGCTGCTCCTTGCTGGGTGCCGAGGAGGAAGCAAAGACGACTGGAGCTTTAACTGTTAGAGAAGCCAGCCAGGATAAACAACACAGAGCCTCAGGACCAACACAAGGTCCAGGCCGGAATGAAGACCCCCAACCCCCACCTCGAGGAGTGGGGGAAATAGTTTATGGAGAAGAAATCAGTGAGGCAGGAGCTGGAGGCCGGCGATGGAGAGCCCTGCAGGCCAAATAAGGAGTCTGGATTTCATTCTGAGTGGGATGGAACCGTCGGAGGATTGTGGGCAAAGAAACAACAGAGATTTGTGACTGTTCTGTGCTGTGTCGTGCTCCCTGCCAGCACCTTAAAATAATGCCTGGGACATAGCAGAGAGTCAGTGTTTGTTGAATGAATGAATGGTCTTATATTTTTAAAAGATTATTTGCACTGCTACATAGAGAATAGACTGCAGATGGGCAAGGAATGCAGGACATTGCTTAGGAGTCAAGTGCAAAAGCTGAGAGATCACAGTGGCTTAGATGGGCATGGTTGTGCTGGATGGAGAGGGTGAGAGGAAGGAAGAGCGATTTGCTAAAGGCTAGATTTGGGCAAGAGAGAGAGAAGTCAGGGGACTCAAAGGCACTGGGCCTGAGCGACTAGAACAACAGAGTTGTTCCTTACAGAGATAGAGAACACTGGAGGGGAAGCAGGTTGGGGGAGCGAAAAGCAGGGGTTGTGTGGTGCACATATAAATTTAAGATTACATGGCATCTGAGGGGAGACGCTGGGAGGTGGCACATTCAGGGCTGGCGTTTGGGAATGACTCAAGACTGAAGCCAACTTGGGATCTTCAGCACGGAGGCCGTATTGAGACCAAAGGCAGGAACACAGGCAAGAGAAGAGATCTGAGAGCCAAGCCCTGGAGAATTACAACACGTCGAGGGCAAAATTCAGTAGAGGTCAGTAGGGATAAAAGTCCAGGGGCCATCAAGAGAGGCTGAGAAAGAGCACCCAGGGAGGCAGCAGAGAAACCAGGACAAGCTGGTGTCCCAGAAGCCGGGAGCTCGAGAACGAGAGAGGGGCCCACGGTGGGAAGTGCTGCTGAGACGTCAGCATAATTGGGACAGAGAAGTGACCTTGCCCTCCCCAGGCTGAGACCACAGGTGACCACCATGGGGCCAGTGGCAGGAGGGGTGGAAGGAGAGATGAGGCCGGAACACATAGGGAGCTTCAAATGAACAGTGTTCTGGTCTCAGGCTGCACAGCGGACATTTGTATTGTTTTGTTTCCTAATTTACATATACGTTAAATGTATTGTTTGCTGACATCAAACATTACGCAAGAAAATATGTCTCTACAGGCTGAGACTAAGTGGAGAAAGCCAGTGTGGACAACTTTTTTGAGGCCTGACCCACAAGAGGGAACAGAAAATCAATGGGGGGGGGGGGGGGCAAGGGAGGGATCTGTAAAACAGAATCTACTGCAGCACATTTGTGCGCCAACTGTTTGCTTCCCGTCATCTTGCTGTCCCTCCCTTTACACGCAGGAGCTGGTCATGGACGAGGCAGCACTCAGGAGCTGGGGAGGGGGGAGGCACAGAAGGGGTGGGGGGAGAAAATGCTGGCAAAACCCTCAAAACGATTTTCTTCCTCAACTTCAGAAAGCTCATTTCCACAAAAATAACTTATGCTCAAAACAGAGGGAAATAATTTGCTAATTAAGTAGTTTTAAGTTTTGATGGTAAAACGAATTCCGAATAACTGTAAGGAAAAAGAGAAGTCCTTTTAAGAATGAACATCTATTGATTGTGCCCTGTAGTTTTTTCAGCCGGTCAGTGTGTTACAGGAAGGGAGATGACGCATGGTGGATGGGTTCCATTAGCTCTGGGACTGACAGCAACCAAGATGGAATGTGCCTAATTCTAGTCTCCCCATCTTTTTTCCCCCCTTAACCTGAATCTCTGAATTTCAATACTGCACAAGACTGAGATTTCTGTTTCTCCAACTGCTTGGACTGGAACCCCGAAAGCAAAAGCAGGGAACACTCGTGCAGGTTAAATGGGTGTCAGTTTAAGGACTAAGTGATTGAATTACGATCCCTGGTGATGGATGTGAATTTCGGTCTTTTTTTTTCTTTCCTTTCACACACATGATACTTCCCTGACATCTGTGCAATACAAATAGATCTAGAAAGCGTGAAAGGGAAAATCTGCCTCACTAAATATATAAAAGGGACCCCGAATGAAGTCTCCAGGATAGCATTCGTCATCATGGGCACAGATGGCATCCTTTTCCAGCTCTCTCCATCTCCCCTCCCCCTCGCGCCCCCGATACGAGTTTAAGTTCCAACCGCTGCATTTTCCCCAAAATATTGCAATGCAATAGATGCCTAATAATACCAGAAGAGCCTGCCTGTACGCTCTATCCTTATTTTTCAGTCCTCTGTGTGCATCAAGCTTTGGGCCAATAAATCAGGAAAAGTGTGGGTTCTGAACTAATAATGTGAACAGGACTCACATCACTTGTTGCTATGGGAATCCAGTGACCTAGGAGTGGTCTTTATGGTATCTCGCCAACAAGCAGTGACATTATTCTCATCCTGTGCCCAGGTCACAGAACATGAGAACCACTTAGCGATACCCCGGCATCCACACTTCATGGTATGGGATAAATCGCCTATATACTGCTGTGTTTCCTAAAGTACTTAAGGAGCTTTAAGACACAAATGCCTGGTGGTCAGAAAGCCCATGAGAAATACACGTCTCCTATAAACAAAATCATCAGAGGAGGCAGCCTGCCTCCAAACCGCAGCGTATCTTGAGAAGCAAGGCTCACGAAGCCCGTGGAAAAGGCGGACACGAGGAGGAAGGTATGAGGCTCTGACTCCTGCACCTGGTGGGGCAGGGGGTGCGGGCGGGGGCGCTGCTACTAGTGGCATAGGCTTTATGGATGTGACAGGAGGTCACCGGAGCGAAACAGGAGGCAAAAACAAAAAACAAGAAAAGAGCAAAATGAGGAAGCAAAGAACATGGAGAGGGACATTGCTGGACGAACTCAGGGCACGCTCTGGACGGCAAGAGTTCTTCACCGTGAAACACACTCAAGGGTGAGACTATAAATGCTTTACGTAGGTCTTGGAATCCTGACGATCAAACCTTAAAATTCTAAACATTCTGTACAGGAGTTGAGGATTGTATGCTTTTCCATCACTGCTCTCCTCACTGGGGTCCGGAAGTGCCACAAACTTTTCCTTTAACATAGTAAATCTAGTTTTACAAATAAGAAAGAAGTAGTATATTTACAGAGAATAGCATTAACAGACGGCTCAGAGTGATTATTAGATGATGCAGGGGCTGGCAGACAACAGACTTTACGAGTTCTACTATCTATATTGTCAAGTTAAATTATCACTAACAGGGGCCTGCCCGGTGGTGTAGTGGTTAAGTTCTCACCCTCTGCTTTGGTGGTCTGGATTTCACGGGTTTGGACCCCTAGTGTGGACCTACACGCTGCTTGTCAAGCTATGATGTGGCGGCGTTCCACATACAAAATAGAAGAAGACTGGCACAGATGTTAGCTCAGAGACAATCTTCCTCACCAAAAAAAAAAAAAAAAGATCACTAATATTTTTCGCCCTCCAATTGGCTCAACTGAATAAATCAACAAAAACAATCACAGAATCATGGTGTTCCAAGTGATCTTTGGCATTACCTGGTTCAACTCCCTACTGTTAAAGAAGAAGAAAGTAAACCTCAGAGAGGAAAAGTGACTTAGAAAAAGCCACACAGAACATTTCACACAGTCTTCTCTAAAAGGCCATGAACGTCAAACACGCTGCGTTACAGAAAGGGCACTTGGGGCCAGAGCTCCCTGGTTTCCTGCCCGTAGCGGAAACCTGTCCTGTTTTTTAGGATGGAAAGGAAGTAAGTGATGGGAGAGAAGCAGGGGTCTCTCTGTAAGCCAGACCTGTTTGCACAGAAATCTGTCTGGTGGGCCAGCGCAGGAACGACGGCCGTCTGTGGTCTAGCTGCTGGGTTGTTTCCGAAGCAGAGCTTACAGCGGTTAAACGTGATCTGAACAAATGATGAGTCAGTCAGGGGCATTCCCTAGACAAGTCTATTCTCCCACAGGCTCTGGGCGGTGGAGGCAAGGCTTGGAGAGGAGGCGGGCAGAGGGGCACCCACCCTTTCTGTCTAAGTGCAGGTGAGAGGACACAGTGCTTGAGCCGAATGGGTTTCCTTTTAAAGCCACAGCAAGAACAGGGCAGTTATCAGATCGAGTTTGTCAAAATGGACAATCCAGGTGGCTCAGATAAAAAGTAAAGAACCCAGACCTGCCGCATTTCAACTTAGAGTCTACTCGCTTTCTACTGAGGGTGGGGTGGAGTTTCTCCCCCAGGCAGCATGGCGGAGGCCTGGATTAGAGTGCAGGCTCCCCGGGTCCCCTCACCAGGTTACATAACCTCTCTGATTCGCCCATCTGACTCGCAAAGGGAAGGAAGAATTCCCACCCACCTCCTTCCTAAACAGGTAGAGGGCATTTTTAGGACCTGAAATCCACTCAGTCAACATTCCTGAGAACACACCAGGTCCCCAGCAAGGTGTGAGGTGCCGGAGAGATGAGAGACGCACTTAACAATGTCCTTGTCCTGGAGACACTCATACCATGTGTATGACAAGGGGCTGTGGCCCATTCACAACTCATGTGACTGCAATATCACACAGGCTGCCTTAGCGGTATGGACAAGAAGGCTGTGGGAAAATGAAAGAGGGAGCGACTCATTACGCCTGGCAGGTACTGTTATGCTAGGATGTTATTTTGATTGTAACTTAAAAAAAAAGAAAAGAAAAGAGAAAACGAGCACAGTGCTGTGGAAGATTGTGTGGATAAGCATAAATCAATGACGAAATACCTCCAGTATCTCTAAGCTGTAGAAACTACTATAAGCACATGAAAACGCTCGCCTGTTTAGAATAATTGTTGTCGTTTTTACAACAAGCAACAGTGCTAGCTAGCAAGTTTTATGAGCAATGCCAAATTCTATCAGGGAAAGTAAGTTGGATGCTGTTGCGAATGGCTGGGTAGGATGAAACAGCTACCTAGAGTCTTTCATTAAAAACAAAAAAAAATCAATCATTAGAAATAAGCTACATTCTTGATTATCCACAAGAGATGGGGCTGGAATAGAGAACTAATCCACAGATCAGGAGAAAAGCTATTATCCGATTAATTCAACATTCTTCTCTGTGCCCCAGCTCCAACCAAATCTTTTGCTATAGTGAACCAAAAAATGACCTGTTTGAGTTGTTGGCTAATTCCATTTATGGGAAAAATGCAGATGGGGGGACTCAAAAAAATTGCAGGTATAAAAATAAACCATAAATTCTAAAATCAAACTTTGGATTGCTTATATGGTTTGGGCTATACTTGTTTGCCTTGCTAAACTGGGTAACTTTTCTTACTGCTCTACCATTATTACACAAGGCTGGAACTGGAAAGAAGCGTAGAGATCAGCTAGCCCAACTTATTCACTTTATAGATAAGGAAAAAGACGACACAGGCTTGTCTCCCCATGATCACATCTGGCCTTTTAGCGTTTCCGATAATAATAGTCATATCTGAAGCAAGCATCCTAGAAGGTAAAGCTGAAAGCGACCTTTTAAAACACCCGTCTTTAAAAGGCAGAAGTATAAAAGGAATGAAATGATGCTACGCACACACATCACGGCAGCTGCAGTCCCTCTGTACTGATGCATTGATAGACTGTGCTGGCTCAGGACGTGGTCCCCCCATCAAGTCAATAATGTCACAATCTGAACAAACTTAGGCAATTTGCCTTCATGAAATAGCTACCCCAGACAAAAACAGAACTGTCATTCCACCAGACTGCCAAATGCACTAGACCAGGATTCCAGAATTAGTCAGAAATGAAACACTCTCAAGTCCAATTTGTCTGTCGGTCTAGGAATGAAAGCAGCGCTACGTTCTCCAATGCCACATTCCAGAGGAGGGAGAAAGCAACGAGAAGGGGCGACAAGGAACCTGCCACACTGGATTTCGCTCCGGGCACACACAGTCATACCAGGGTAGGCATGTGGACTCTAATCCCTTCTTAGTGGAAAACACACATTTTCAAAATGAATCCCCCATCTAGAACGAATTACCGTAATAGCCACAGCCGGAGCGAGTCCGCTGATGAGAAACGCAGACCCTGCCACCTGCTTAGAGATGCCTCGGACCAGGACACTGCCGGGGTCTTTAAAGGCTGGCCTTTTCGGGTAGGGCATCTGCCCTTCTAAATCGCCTTTAAATCCCAGGAAAAGAGAGAAGCCGCGTCCCTTAGTCTTTGCACTATGCTGCTCTTCCTGTATCCATTTCTGCTGAACACAGCCTGGGTCTCTTTTCAAAGAGGAAAAATAAAAAACAAGGCGAGAATGGCACCACTGCAGATCCCAAGAGAAGTAAGCACGAAACTACAGCAACGTCAAACAGTGTCTTCAGCAACTAGGAAAATTCCCACATGCGATCTGGTGTCAGCCCAATGCAGACTGGGGAGCGCTGTGCCCGGAAACATAGGAAGCCGGGCATCTCTGCAGCCTGTGTCTCTGCCAGCTCCCCCTACGCGCTGAAATTCGGCAGCGAAGAAGTTATGGTGCCCAGCCTCTGTATGCAAGACAGACAGACCACGCGCCCACACTCCGCAGATCCGCCAAGTGGCTGGGACATCAAGGCGGCAGAGCGATCAGAAGGCACTGGAGGAGCGGGGCATGGAGGGGCCACATTGTTTGAGCCCTCGGCTTTTGCTGCATTGTCACGGTCCGCGAATGTAGGGGTAGGAGGAAGCGCCCCTCCAGCCAAAAATGGACTGGCCGCGTTTTTCCCAGCGGCTCCCCCCGGCCTGTGTGCAGGTCGCAATACGGTAGGCGACATGAGGGGCTGCTCCCGCTAAAACTCAGGTGGCAGGCCAGGCTGGGCGGCGCAGCCGGCCGGGGACAGGGAGCCGCTGGAGGAGCACCCACACCGCGCATCCTCGCCGCCTGCCACCACCCAGGGGAGCGAGGGCCGGACCTGCCACGCGCAACCTGAGCGAGCACCGGCGAGCTCGTGCGGGGGCTGTGGGTGCTCGCTCGGCTAACCGTGGGCATTGCATGGGACACAATTGCCTAAAAGGGAGCCCGAGGCAAAGCCAAATCCAGAGCTTTGGTTCGCAAGGGGTGGGTGTGGGCTGCGAAGGGAGATTACGTAGGTCTCTCCGCCACCTCCCCTGACACCTCTTCGCCACCGGGAGGGCGCCGGGGGGCGGGGGAGGCGCCGCGAACCCGCTTGGGGGCTTCTTTGTTTCTCTCCTGCCCCGCAGGAGGGCCCGGTGTGCCTGCCGTACCCGAGCCGGGGTCGCCACCCGGGGACGCCTGCCCAGCCCGGGCGGCGGCGCGCCCTAGGCTGACAATTGAACCTCGCGGGAGAAGCGAGAGGGTGGGGAGGAGGGTGTATCCCGGGCCCTGGGGAGGGAGGGCGCTGCCGGGGCCTCGGGAACCGCGAGGAAGCCGCCCAGAGAAGGGCGGGGGAAGGGGCGGCAGGCAGAGTCCCCGCTCGGCGCCCGCTTACCTTGGCAGCCCCGGCCTGGGCACAGATCATGCTCCCGTCAGCGCGCAGGTTAGAGCCGGGGGGCGCACGTGCCCTGCATGGCGCGCCGGGCGCCGGGGACCTGCCGGGGGACCGGGGCGCCCACCTGCTCTCGCCGCGCTCCGGGTGCTCCGGGCGAGCGGCCGGCCACGGCCACGGCCACAGCAGAGGGGCTTGCGTGTCTGGGTGAGGGCGTGCGCAGGAGAGGGCCGGCTCGGTCAGAGACGCACGGTATTCCGGCTCCCACAACGGCGCCTGATGCGCGGTAACGCAGCACACTTCATCGCTTTATCCTCCCGCCCGCATCCCCTCCCTCCCTGCCTGCTCCTCTATGGGTACCAGACTCCAGAACCAACCACAAGCCAGGCTTGCTCTCATTAGCGCTGCCCCGCCCTGCAGCCTCCACGCACCCCCCCGCTCCCCGGCGCCGTAAATATATATTGATTCTTGTTACCGCCGGCCCCGTCCTTCCAACACCCAGCTCGCGCACTGGGCATATCCAACACCCGCGCCGGCCCATCGGCCCTTTTGTGTTTGTGCAAACAGCGTGTTCAGAAAGGATGTGGTACAGACACCCCAGCAGGTACCCTAGGACAGGTGTTCTTGGCCTCTGTCTTACACACTTTCTCCACCTCCCTTACATACAGTTATAAACACAGACACATGTCCAGGCACCGTCCTGTATTTGCACCGTGAACACACAAAACACAGCGTAATTACAAACGCAAAGGACGAAAATCCCCCCAGAAAATCTATTCTTGGGCAAAACTAGCTTTCAGCCAGGTTTTACATTAAACTGCGCACAGTGTCAGAATGCCAGAACTGGAAGGAAGCAAAGGCTAAACCCCTTCTTGTACAGCCAACGGAGATGCAAAGAGATCTGAAATGTTGGTCACTCCTCGTTGCTGGCTGCCGCACGTATGTAAATCTGTGTGCATTTGGTCTGTTCTTGGCCCGTGTGTGTTCACATAAGATGCAGTGGTTTTGAGCACATAATCTCATAGTCTGTGATTCCATGACCTAAGCGCTTTCTTCCCAATGCTTATTTATTTCTCCCCATTCTCCTGCCCAGCATCCCCTACATACATTTTTCACATCCTGAGAAGTTTTCTTTCCCATACCACTGACGCAGTCCTCTAGAATCAACAGAGGGTTGGCTCTGACTCCAGACTCCTTACTGAAAACCCCAATGCAGACCTCCCCAAACAAGCCTCTCCCCTCCCCCCTGCCCCTCCAAATACTGTATGATGGGCTGCTTCTCAGTGGCTCTTATTTCACTGACCAGCCTCTTGGCATTGATTTCTCTCTCACAACCAGAACTTTCCAGAAGTGGAAACCTTGGAAGATGTGAAGGCAGCTTTACTAGCTGTACCCCTTTATCCTGGGAGGCACACGTCATAAGGGCTTCCCTCTCCTCATCCCACTGGAGGAGGGGGTGCCCAGGCCTCCACCTTTCCTGATAGACACCTTCTCCTTGCCTGCCGCCTTTAGACCTCCCGGTCAGTGAGATCGAAGGTGCCTACTTTTCAAACCTCAGCTAAGGATCTGTGCAGAAAGCGGGGCACACATTTCTCCAGTAGATTTTACACTCCAATTACTGTCACCTCCTATATGAAGAAAACTCTCCAAGAATAGACTACGACAGCTCCTCTGTGGGTACCAGGCAGCAACATCCACCAACCGTGTCATGTTTCCAACCAGAGACTTGAATGAAAACAAAAGCTTTGCCACGAACCAGCATCCATGGTTTCTAAATGATCACAATATCACCAAACCACAATAAAGGATAATTCTTTACCTCAATTAATTGCCAGGATGTTCACTTCATTATTTTCGGTGAAGCAGCATCAACTTGGCTTAGAGATCTTCCTCTCTGTTCTCTGTATCACGGAGATAACTTAAGTCAACGTCTCTCATAAAGGTGATTGATAGAACAATCCTGAGGTGTGCTTTATTTTCCCCTGGAGAGTTTCTTTTTTTATATGAAGGCAGAAGATATGAAAGCAGAAGTACACAAAGTTTCACATTTTAACATGCTGAGTAGATAAACTCCTTGTAAAGCGCCTTCTACGTGCCACGTGCAGTTGCAACATACGCACTCACACTTGCTGTCTTCTTTATTTCTCACACTCACATTGTCTTGCTTATTCCTCACAGTCCCCCTGCAGTCTGGGTAGCATCATCCTGATTTACGGAGGAGAAAGACCAAGGCTACACAGGGTTCTGTAATTTCCCTAAGGTCTCATGGCCAGCAGAATACCTCCAATCTAGAGCGAACTGACTTCAGCTGCCCTAACCTTACAGCGAGGCATATTTGGTGGAGAAATAAAGAGGCTTGCCATGAATTTTAAAGCCATCTGTTTATGAATCCTATTTATCAAGCTTTGATATACTCCAAACACTGTAATAAATGCAATAACAATAAGTCACAATGCCCCAGCAATACTAATCTTACACGGTGGAATAAGATGATGAGGCATTTTGAGAAGCATACACAAACGCCACGTAGTATCACAATGCTGACGCAACCCTGTGTTTCCACCTTTTGTAACTCAGCATCCAGCAGGGTGCAGGGAGAGACTGGCCTGCCTGCTCATCTCAGGCCACATGCAGATATAGACCAGAGCACCATTCGCAAGTGGCACCTACAATGCTGAGACAGCTATGACTTGGACTGACCGGGGGCTTCACCTTCGGGAACACACCTTCCCCACCCACAGCGTCAGAAGGAAACGCTATAGTGAAGGACTGAGCCCCTGGAGCTGCGCTCGTGGTGTCATGTCTGACGCGGTCTCTCTCAGTAGGACAAATTGTAGCCAGTGATACAAAATTGTCATTTGAGGACACCTACGGCTTAGGATGTCTGACTTTGGTCAGCTAAGCAAGTTATCTAGAGAAACCAGGCCTTCCTCTGAGGAGGGAAAAAGGATTTTAGTTTTGAAGGGTGAGTACACCTGCAAATGACTAGGGAATGGCAGTGGCTGTCTCGGAGCTATGAAAACCATAGGGTGGTTTTGAGTTACGGGGGTCAAGCAGAGGCTGAGGTTATATGAAGGAGCTTAGGACTTTTCTTATGTGAATTTATTCAGTCAACAATTTTTTAAGGTGCTAATTTCTGGGGATACAACCTTCAAGAAGACTGAGTCTCTGACTTTGTGGAGATCGGGGTGAAGAGTATTAAAACCCCTGATCGGGGGCTGGCCCCGAGGCTGGGCGGTTAAGTTCGTGCGCTCAGCTGCAGCGGCCCAGGGTTTCGCCGGTTCGAATCCTGAGCGCAGACATGGCACCGCTCATCAGGCCACGCTGAGGTGGCGTCCCACATGCCACAACTAGAAGGACCCACAACTAAGAATATACAACTATGTACCGGGGGGCTTTGGGGAGGAAAAGGAAAAAATAAAATCTTTAAAACCCCTGATTAAAGCAGTTAGCACTAAGTATTTGCTAGATAAAGTGATAGGTAAAACGGAAGGTCCATCATCACACATTACAAAACCCATTAATTCAGACCCAGATGTGGGGAGTGAAGGTGGGAGTGGGAGAGTAGAATTTCTTGGAATCTGTGGTACCTAAGTTGAGTCTTAAAGGATCAGTAGGAGTTGGCAGGTGAAGGGAATGAAGGAAGAGCATCCCAGATTAACGTGGTGAGGTCAGAAGACAAGCAGAGAAGTCCGTAGTATATTCAACAAAATTTCAGTCTGGCTGAAATCTAGAGAGTTCCATAGGTGTGTAGTGGTCTCTTATCGTGTTTTTAATTTGTGTTTTCCTAGTGACTAATGAGAGTGAGCATCTTCTCCCGTGTTTATTTTCCGTTTTTAGTGAAGTGTCTGTTTAAAACTTTTGCCCATTTTTGAATCGGTTGTTTCCCGTCATATGGTTGAGTTTTGAGAGTTCTTTATATGTCCTGGAAACAAGTTCTTTGTCAGACGTGTGATTTCTAAATATTTCCTCCTAGTCTGTGGCTTGCTTTTTCATTCTCTTAATAGTTTCTTTCATGGAGTAAAGTTTCTAAGGTTGATGGAGTTCAATTTATTAACTGTGTCTTTTATGGATCATGCTTTTAGTATTGTATCTAAGAACTCTGACTAACTCAAGGTTACAAAGAGTTTTGCTTATGTTTTGTTTTACAAGTTTCATAGGTTTACAGCTTACATTTAGGTCTTTGGTTTGTTATTTTTTTAGGTGTGAGGTATGAGTCATGGGTTCTTTTTTTTTGGATATGGTGTCTAATTATTCCAAAACTGTTTACCGAAAAGATTATTTTTTTTCTTGATTGAATTGCCTTTGAAACTTTTAAAAAAAAAATTGGCCACATTTGTATGGGTCTCTTTCTGGATTCTCTATTCTGTACCACTGATCCATTTGTCCATCCTTTTGTCAGTATTACACTATCTTAATTATGTAGATTTATAGTAAGTCTTGAAATCAGGTAATGTGAGTCCAACTTTGTTCTTCTTTTAAATATTATTTTGGTTAGTCATTTTTGCCTTTCCATGTAAATTTCAGAATTAGTTTGTGAATATCTACAAAAAAATTCCTCCTGGGGTTTTGACTGCAATTTTGGTAAATTTGCAGATCAATCAGAAGACCTGACATTTTAGTGATCTTCCAATTTCTTACAGTGTTCCAATCCATAACCATAGTGTATCTCTGCATTTATTTAAGTTTTCTTTGACTTACTTCATCAGAATTTGAGGCTTTTAGCATGCAGATTCTACACATATTTTGCTGATATATACCTAAGAATTTCATTTTTGGGTACTACTGTAAAAGGTATTGGTTTTAATTTTGAATTTCACTGTGTATTAAAACGTATCTGGGATTTGTTTTAATCAGTTATGGACACACAGACATGCAGACATAGAAATGATTGTCATGAAAGAAGTTCAGATTCCTAGAAAAAGGAAGCACGATATGCCACACAGGGCCACGTGGAGAAGCACCTGGGTGGGTCAGGACTCAGAAGGGCCAAGGGGACAGTATGGTCCAGAGCCCCTATTTTGTTCTCTACAGGAAGGAATGGGGGGAGCAGGTCAAGCAAGCTTGAACAAACTCAGGATTGGCTCGTTTGAGTAATTTTAGTGGGCTCTGGACTATAGAGATGGTCTCAAGTGTTCTGTGCTTGGTCCTGGAGTGACTTGGGTGGGAGAAATATTGGCTTGGTGTTGAGAGTTTAATTATGGAGGTGGTTGGGGGTATGGACTCAGAATTAGTTGGTTTGTCTATGAAAGGTGTGCTCATAGGAAAGTTGTGTACAATCTCTAGGAAATAGCTAGCCCTCACAGAGGCAATCTCTTTCCAGACAGCAAGGCCCCTAACATGTCAAAACAGAGAATAAATTACAGAAAATAAAAAAACATGATTAACACAGACTTGGTCATTGCTAGAACAGGGAAAAAAATGAAAGTTTTTCTTGTATATTTATGTTGTATCCTGTGATCTTGCTAAACTCATTTATTAGTTCTAGGAGCTTTTGTATTTTTTTTTTTTTTTTTGAGAAAGATTAGCTCTGAGCTAACTGCTGCCAATCCTCCTCCTTTTGCTGATGAAGACTGGCCCTGAGCTAATATCCATGCCCATCCTCTTCCACTTTAGATGTGGGACGCCTACCACATCATGGCCTCTGCCAAGCGGTGCCATGTCCGCACCCGGGATTTGAACCCGAGAACCCTGGGCCACCAAAGCAGAACACACGCACTTAATGGCTGCACCACCAGGCCAGCCCCCTCTAGGGGCTTTTGTGTAGATTTCTTGGAATTTTCACTGTAGACAATTCTGTTGTCTGTGGAGGAGAGAGTTTTATTTCTTGCTTTTCAATCTGTTTGCCTTTTGTTTTGTGTGTGTGTGTTATCTCATTGTCGATCTTTCCTGTTTATTGCATATATTTTAATTTTATTAATTAATTCAATAATTACTATTTGTTGAGCTTCAGTGTGAAGATAAATAATACTCAAAGAGCCTATAAACTTATGGTCAAGTTAAAGATATAAGTACAACGTGTTGTAAGTGCTACGATACAGGTGTGCCGTCAGTGAGATAGGAGTGCGTACACTACTTATGGCTGGGGGAGAGAGAGAAGCCTTTAAAGGCAGAATAGGAGCTTGTTGAATGGCCCAAAGAGGAAACCCATCCTAAGAAGAAAGAACAGCTTGCGTGAAAGGGCAGAAAGACTGAAGAAATAGAATGAGCTTGGGAAATGGTGGAGAGTTCAACTTAACTGGAGCAAAGAGACAGGGGGTCAGGGACAACTGGAAAGAAAGCTTTGGGACAGAGTGTGATGAGCAAAACATGCCCTGCTCCAGATTTTAGAGTTTATTCCATAAGTAATGGAGAACCAGGAAGATGTTTAAAGCCAGGAAGTAAAACAATAAGATTTGTCACGTAAATATACAGTAAGGCGAAATTAACAATGTTACTTTAAGTTTCCAATAATTTTAGATTAAGAAGATATGTTGATAACAGAAGGGTCAGGTTAGGATGGCAGCTAGCTCATCTCCCCTCACCCACCTTTCCATCAAAATACTTATTAAAGAGCACAAGACAAAGAAAAGAGGCAGACCATTATAAAATACAAATGTTTATCAACAGTTTATCACACTCCAGAAGGATTTTTCACTGATAAAGAATGGTTTAGGCATTGAAACCCAGCCAGACAGAAAAAAACAAAAACAAAAACAAATAGAAACAGATATCACTGTGTTCCCTTTCCTCAGAAATGCAAAGCCTTCATTTAGGAAAAGCAGTCGAGGACGGTGGTAAAGAGCATGGACTCAAGTCGATGACCTGGGTTTGAAAACGTGGTTCTACCATTTACTTGTTCTGTGTTCTTAAAATATTCATTTAAATTCAATTTTCTTATGTATAAAATTGACTTATTAATCATTTACCTTTAAAATTGTTGAGGTTTAAGTGGAATAACAGACATGAAGTTCATAGCATAGTGCCTGGTAGCAGTCACTATTCCGTAGCTTGTTCCAAAAGTAATGTTATTTATAAATCCATTTGGAGATTCCCACATGCTGTAGTGCATATGAGTAAGGCTAAAAGTGTTTGCACAAAGTTAGATATGCAAAAAATATAGAGTTTTTTTCAAGGAGGTTAAAAAAAACACAATTTGTACAAAAGAAAAGTGGGACAAAGGACACTCAAAATCTTTGACAGATAATTTAAAATGAACAATGAATGCATGAAAAACTTTTAAATAACTCTATGAATCAAATAAGTGCAAATGAAACTGAGAGACCATTTTCAGTAATTAAGTTGCCCCCACCAAAAACACACATTTTAAAAAATTACTAGTTAAGGTGCAGTGAATTTCTGCTGGTGAGAAAGCATATAATTCCATCTTATCTGAAGTGCAATTTGTCACTTGTTTCATGGAGTTTTAACAGCTCATGTGCCCAAATGTAGCTGTATCAGTTAGTTATTGCTGCATAACAAACCATCCCCAAATTTAGTTGATTAAAACAGCAAAGATGTATTTTTTCCCATGAGTCTATAAACTGGCTGTAAATTGCTGATCTGGGCCAGACTAAGCTGATTTCAGCTGGGCTCATCCATGTGGGCAGTTGGCAGATTTCCTGGAAGCCGGCTGATTTAGGACAACCTCATCTGGGACAAGTTGGCTCTCTCTTCCATGTGATCACTCATCCTCCAGCAAACCGTTCCAGGCTTGTTCTCATGGCAGTGGTTGGGGCTCAAGAAAGAGAGCAGAAGTACACAATGCCTCTGACGTCTAGGCTCAGAACTAGCACACTGTGGCTTCCACCATATTCCATTGGCCATAGCCCATCAAGAGGCCAACCCAGATTCAAGGGATGGGGAGATAGACTCCACCTCTTGATGGGAGGAACTGTGAGGTCACAATATAAAGGATATGAATACAGAGAAGGATAGAGAATCGGGGCCCAAAAGTGACAGTATTATGAGAAACAAGAGACAAGACTACATTGGCCCAAACCTGGGCAGGATTCTAACAATTGTATCCTTGATATGAAGGACTGAGAAGTATGTTCTTGGAATATATATCACATGCTCCATCCTCTGGAATCTAGATCATTGACAACATATGACACCAAATAAGGTAACATAAAACTTTGAGCCTGCCCCCCACCTCCACCCCATTTCCTGCAACTAACTCTGGGGCATTACTTGAAACATGCCAGGCTCATCATTTTACTGAGTGGCGTCTACTTTCTGAGCTAAAGAAATTCTTGCAACTTCTCCCCCCCCCCCCCGCCCCGCCTTTTTCTCTATGCCTCTTTTAGACCTCTATCTAACAGAATAGACATGAGAGAGAATAGAAGGGGCAGGCAGAGAAGCATTGTTCTGCAGGATGCTTGTTCATCCATGACAAGGGCTTTATGATCTAAAGTGGACCAGGACAGGCTATGGAAGCGGTGGATACTGGAGTAGAGTACAGACTTAAATGATGAATGCTGTTCAGAAAACTGCAAACTTAGTCTCCAATTTAGTTAAATAACCTAAACTGCCAAAGGAAATATACCCTTAAGCACAATCCTGCAGACCCAGGTGACCTGCAAGGTACTGAAAACTAGATGGAGGAAAATTAGATGTGCCCACACACATAGACCTGACTTCCGGGTCTGCATGCAAGAGTAGGAAATCACCCAAGTGAACAATGAGGAAGCTAGAACATTCCACTCACCAAACGTCCACTGAACCCAGACAACCCTCTGGCCATTTGAGGATTCATGAAACAAACAATCAAAAAACAAAAATGGGAGTGCTGAAAGTATACTTTAACTAAAGAAAGAGAGAACATTGTTCTTAGAGATTAAAGAGCAAATCTATGAAACGACTTTCTATGAAAAATTTTTTTTAAAATTTGAGAAGGTATTTCCTAAGTCACTTCGTGGAGTTGACAAAGGAAATAAAAAGAGAAAAAGAATCCGTGACGGTAGAGATACAAAAAGGAGAGTGAGAAACAAGAAAAATGCAAGAAAAGTTCAAATGCAAATGCAGGTTAAAAAGCAATAGTGGCGACTGAAAGGGGAGAAAAGACACTCCAGAAAATAAATCACTGATATAAAGCACGCTGATATCAAGGATAACTCTAAGAAAACTGTCAGACTCGAGAGGAAAAGCACAATGAGATGGATGAGAGAAAAAATGAAAACTACATGGTGCAGGGAAAGGAGCTCCAACTGTAACATTGTATGTGCTCCTTGAGGCAGAGGGGCGATTTGAACCAAAACATCACAAACTTCATAGAAGCAATCTTTCCTGAGATGAAATAGTCCTTGGATCCGCAAATCTAGAGGATTCTTCGTGTTCAAAAAAAAAGAAAAAAAAGAAAGAAAAGAAAAGAATAAAAATCCCACACCTAAATATGTTCTAAATTTTAAATTATCATCAATAAGAAAAAAATTATACAAGTGCCAGATTAAAACTATAAGTAAAACAAAGAAACAAAAGTCTGGCTGGGGGCCCGCCTGGCGGCACAGTGGTTAAGTGCGCACGTTGCGCTTCAGCTGCCTGGGGTTCGTCGGTTCGGATCCTGGGTACGGACATGGCACCATTTGGCAAGCCATGCAGTGGTAGGTATCCTACATATAAAGTAGAGGAAGATGGGCATGGATGTTAGCTCAGGGCTAGTCTTCCTCAGCAAAAAGAGGAGGATTGGCAGAAGATGTTAGTTCAGGGCTAATCTTCCTCCAAAAAAAAAAAAAGGCCGGTTGGACTCAGATTTCTCTTCTGCAACATCAAATTCTAAAACATGATGAAACAGCATTTGGAAGGGCATAATATTTGTAAATAAAAGTTCTCTATCTCCCCATGTTATTCATATGTGAAAGCAACAGAAGATATCTTAAGATATAGAGGAATTCAAAAACATACCACTCATGTACCTTCTTAGAAAAAAATCCTCTAAAACATGCATCAGCCAGCAAGACATCAGTAAAAATGAAGAAATATAGGACTACACGTGAGCACCGAAACCAATTAAATATGTAGAGTTCATGTGACTTTGGTAGATAGGGTCATAAATCAAATGCAAAAATTAAAAATAATTCTCTTATTGAAATAGATCTGTAAGAAAAAAATCACAATAATATAATTGAGTGATGATATCTTAGGTTGATAAGCACAAGAAAATTGATGGTTAGGTGGATGGTAATGATACACCGTATTCCTTGTTCTGATTTTGATAATTAAAAAATATAAGCACACAGTTGATGAAAAATTTTTGAAAAATTATACTAGAATTTAAAACGAAGTCTCAGCCATTTAAATGTAGATTTTAAAAGAAGATTTCAAATAGTAGATTTAAATAGTAGAATTTCAAATAACATTTCAATCATTTCTTCAACTCAGAAGATAGAAGCAAATAGGCCAGATTCTTAATAACATAAAGCAACAACAGAATTGGGGTCAAACGTACCGTTTGAGACTGACAGAAGTTACCCCATTTAAAATAGATGGGTTAAATTCCTGTATTAAAATTCCTCAAAGGAGGCTTGAAAACAAAATACAACAAATTAAATTGCACATATAAATTATACATGCATGTGTTAAAAGCCTAAAATAAAGCAATATAAAGACATTAAAAATGAAAAGTAGACAGATTAGGCAAGTGAGTACATTAAAATAGCATTTGCAACCCTATTAAATGGAAATCAAGCCTTAAAAATACCAACAAAGCAAAAAAATGCTTTTTTTTAAAGCATTTTTAAAAGTCAAAATGTGTAGAATAGCCTTATGTCAACATATTAACAAGTGTTAGGCATAGAGAAATTATTTCTGATATCTTTTTTAAGGAGACTTCAGCATATCTCAACCAACCAATGTCAGATTGTGTAGGAAAATTTAAAGTACATATGATTAGAATAATGTGATGGAAAAGTTCAATTGGTTGACACATATCAAATGTTTTAAAAGTCAAACAGATGTGTTTAATCAGCCATAAAACATTTATAAAAATGGACTATATGCAAGGCTACAAAGAAAACCTCCAGAACACTTAAAGTAAGACATTTTATACTCCATATAGTATAATATATTAATAGATTAAAACATTTTTGCATCCACTCATACTTTCCTCTCTAGGATAAATATTCTCTTGTTCTTTTTTCTTAGGTCTGAACTGCAAACTCTCAAATCTTGCTGGTATACGTTAGCCAGGTCCTGCAGTTCCTTCACTGTGAGACCCGTTTCCTTCTGGAAGGTAGATAGTAATCACCAGTAGCAGTACCTGACCCCAATTTATCAGGATGGAGACAATGACGGGAGATGAAGGACAAGCGCCATCTTGTAAGGCTCCTGACTCAGGTGAGCCTCTGCAAGGCCTCGAGTGTGGGACGTTCCTCTCCTCTAACAAAGGGGAGAGAGCAGCTTCTTCTGGCCTGGGATGTTCAGGAGAATCAACCAAATGTTCCATTCCCAGGTCTCAGGGTCACACTCTTTTCTTATGAGAGAACTAATTTCGACATAGGTGGCCTAGCAAGGATGGGCCTTCAGTCTCCTGTGCAGCTCTCTCTTGCGATAAGATCCCAGGCCTGGTTTTCAGCAGTGCCTGCCTCGCAGCCGAAAGACCTCTGGTTTTCCAAGACTGCCATAGAGGCCTCTGGCTTTCATAGTGTGCTGTAAGTGGATAGTTAGCTGATCCAGGCTAGCCATTTTCTTCGTTAAAGGACTCCAAAGCAATTAAGAAAACCCAGCCAGGAGGTCATTCCTGAGCACCTAGAAAAATAGGGTTATAAATTTGTTTTGCTTCGTTGCCAATAGCATCATCCAAAATGCCATCCTTTTACACTCACTGAATCTTCACTCAAACGTTCAATGCTTTGTAACTTTAATGTCATCTCGGACCTTCCTACCCTGTGATTCTTGACATCTTGATGATTGGCTCAAACTCTAATTCTACATTCTAAAGAAGCCCAAAGCCTGCTCCAGAGTTCTCCACATTCCTGATGTGCTCATCGTCTCACGGTCAGCTCTGCACTCAGGTAACTTCTGTGTGTTTTTGTAACGCACTGTGTTGACAAGATGTGACGCTGTTCTTCATGCACCCAAAGAGGAAAAAAAAGGAAAAAAGAAAAAGACAAAACTACTCACAAAAATATTTCTGGATGTTTGAGGGTAGTTTGTGGGGAGGGGAGATGGCACTGCAAATATTTCCCAATCAACATTTAATCATCTCGTGAAAATTCTTCTGGTCACCCTGCCGCTGGAACCTTGCCCCATCTCACTGACTCTTCTCTTTCCTCTGGTCCTCACTTCCTCCCACTCGGATTGCCTTGGGAACCAAAATAGTTTTTCTCTTCGCCTTTATGGAGGGAAATTCAGCTTTTCTTTAACTCCTACTCCCAAACTTTCCCACGCAAACCCTTCGCCCCAGCAGAAGAGGGCTGCTGCACAGCTCAAGTCACCTTTGTTATCAGCTCCCCAGGTTACAAATAATAAAATTTGTTTTTCTTTTACACTTTTCTGATTTTATGACTCATTATCCCCCAGTATTCCCAGAAATGTAGCCTCTAAAAGCTTACTGCCAACCCTTTTACAAGCTGCAAGAATACTCTTCTGCTGTCAAGGTTTATTTATCCCAAGGTAAAACTTCTACTTAAGTTCTGCCCTACTTTATCACCTCGTGTGGCTCTAAAGCCCAGTTCCTTCTTTTTCTAATTATTCCCAGCAAGAGTGGCTCACATGTATTGGGTATGTTCTTCAACCTCTTTGTCTCTGTTTCCCTCATTTGAAAATGGAAATAATAATAATGTCTTTTTCATAAATTTATGATGATGATTAAATACACTTAGAACGGTGTCTAGCTAGCACAAATAAGTGTTCAAAGTATTTTCATCATTTTTATTTTCATTATGGTTATCATATACTGGACCCAAGAGTCTTCTACTTTTCAGAAGGTATAAAGTAAGCAGGATAATGTCACTGAATATCAACGGGGGGCTGGACAGGGACTATTTTGAAAACCCTATACGAGGCTAAATTAGCACTCCCTACAAAGTAAGCCCCCAGTCCCATATCAGACTCTATATCATACTTAATTTAATACCTCTCTTCCTAGAGACTAGCAAAGTAGACTGAAGCCCGTGTTTTCTACACACACACACACACACATGCATACAGTGTATGAATTATAGGCTACATAGGGTTGGAGAGATTTGGGAGAAGATCCATGTGACATCTTTTCTGGCCAAGCCTCAACAGCATTCAGATTTCAGAGCTTCCTCTTGCACATAAATGTGTTTGTGACGATCTTGTTTCTACGCATGCCAAAGAGCACATTCTCTCTCCCAGGAAATATGGGGAGCATGTACTGCCAATATCCTGGCAGAGCCTTACTGGGGAGACACACTCCACTTTTTCTTTGGCTCTTAGAAGTGACTTACACTCGACATTTGCCTTAGTCAAATGGATAAGACAAGCGAGGTGTCTCAAATAGCACTCAGAAATATGCATGCAAAGTTTAATTTTGGAATCTATACCTTTTTTCCCTGAAAAGCATAGTTCTCTAAAATCTGGGGGAAAATAATCTCTGTTCTTGACAGCTTTTGAAGAAAGTCTTAACAAGCTTTCTTGTTCCCTCAAATTTCATCTTAAAACCTGAATTTTATAAGTTGAGCATAAATGCAGAATGTAAATAGTAAGAAAAACTAGATGAATTTTGCTGTGATTCATATGATGGAGAAATCCATAATATTTAAAGAATAATTACAAACAGATGAGACAAAGGAGCAATCCATTAAAGAAAAAAACAAAAAGAAAAATCTAGTTATGAAAGATGAATTGCAGGTGACCAAGAAACATGAAAAAAATGCCCCACCTTACTTTTTTACTAATAATCGAAGATAAGCAAATTTAAAAGCAATAATGATGAATCATTTTCACCTAGGAAATTTCCTGATACTAATGGTGAAGTAAAAAGAAAAATACCTGATTTGGGCGATGGTGATGGTAAACTGGCACTGTCTTGTAATATAGAATAGGAGGATAAATTGGTTCAAACTTTGTAGAAGGAAAACTGGCAACGCTCTCAAAACCTTGTTATTTGACCCCAAAATTTCCCTTACAAGAAATTATCCTAGAAATGTATCTAAGATTTGTTTAAATACTTACCTCTGGTGATGCTTACTGAAGTATAGTTTGTAACTGAGCAGCAGGGCAGAGTCCAAATGGAGACCCACACATATGTGTCGAAACGTCTTTTTTAATTGAGGTGTAATTGACAAAAAATGTTACACTAGTTGCAGGTGTACAACATAATGATTTGATATTAGTATATATTGCAAAATAATCACCATGGTAACTCTAGTTAACATCCATCACCATAATAATTAGACACGTTTTTTTCTTGTGATGAGAACTTTTAAGATCTACTCTCTTAGCAGCTTTCAAATATACAATATGGTATTGTTAACTATAGTTGCTATGCGATACATTACATCCCATAGCTTATTTATTTTATAACTGGAAGTTTGTACCTTTTGACTCCCTTCGCCCATTTCTCCCACCCCCGCCTCTGGCAACCACCAATCTGTTCTCTGTATCGATGAGCTTGATTTTTCTTTTTAAAAAAAATTCTGTATATAAGTGAGTCTTGTAGTATTTGTCTTTCTCTATCTGACTTATTTTACTTAGCATAATGCACTCAAGGTGCATCCATGGTTGTCACAAATGGCAAGATTTCATTCACTTGTACAGTTGAATAATAATCCATTCATCCATTGATGGACACTTAAGTTGTTACCGTGTCTTGGTTGTTGTAAACAATGCTGCAATGAACATGGGGTTGCATATACCTCTTCAAGTTAGTGCTTTTGTTTTCTTTGGATAAATACCCAGAGGTGAAATTGCTGGATCATATGGTAATTCTATTTTTAATTTTGTGACAAACCTCAGTAATGTTTTCCATAGTGGCTGTTCTAATTTACATTCCCACCAACAGTGTACAAGGGTTCCCTTTTCTCCACATCCTCGCCAACACATTATTTCTTGTCTTTTGAATAATATCCATTCTAAGAGGTCTGAGGTGATATCTCATTGTGGTTTTGATTTACATTCCCCTGATGATTAGTGTTGTTGAGTATCTTTTCAAGTACCTGTTGGCCGTCATATGTCTTCTTAATCGGATTGTTTGGTGTTTTGCTATTGAGTTATATGAGTTCTTTGTATATTTTGGATATAATCCCCTTGTTAGATATATGATTTGCAAATATTTTCTCCCATTCAGTAGGTTGCCTTTTCATTTTGTTGATGTTTTCCTTTGCTGTGAAGGTTTTTAGGTTAATGCAGTCCAATTTGTTTTTGCTTTCGTTGCCTTTGCTTTTGATGTCAGATCCAAAAAATCATCACCAAGACCTATGTTAAGGAACTTACTGCCTATGTTTTCTTCTAGGGGTTTTATGGTTTCAAGTCTT